>NC_081291.1:120105420-120405420 GCF_030435805.1 Mustela lutreola
TGATCTATTTGGCATGTGCTTGATCTTACTTCTATGCTTGAGACATTAAGAAACTGTCACTTGAATAAAGATGAAAGTGACCAAACCCATCACTACCTGGGAAAGAAAGTAGTAAACAGTGGAATTGATCTAAGCTAACTTTATATCCCAAACTCAAAATCATAACAATGAAGTTCTTTACATGAGCAACTTTGTGAACTGAAAAAAGGGGCTGTCTAATTTTTTCCCATGCATCAAGCTAGAGAAATGAAGGGAGAAAATCATTCTTCTCTGTTGGCCTCCTGTGTAACATTTCTTTTCTTATCATCCCATCTCGTCATATCTTTCTGCAGTTTGAATTACCCTCTTTTCCTCAGACTGGTAAGGCAGTGAAAGGATGTTTGTTCTGCTAATTAACTTTATTACCCTGATAACTCCCTGCAGCCTTTTATGAAAACAATTACCGTTACTCCTTTTTTCCCCCCACTGGCAAAAAAAAAAAAAAAAAAAGGAAAAAGGAAAAAGAAAAAAAAAGACTATTAATTAGAAACGAGGCCCAGGTCCCTGCCATGTTATCCTGCCACGTTCCCAGGCCCTCGAGCAGGATAGCATTACATTGTCAGTAGTAATTTAGCTCTCATCTGTCTCTGCTAATTATTGTCACATTCATCAAATTCATCAACAAAAGTGCTCTCAGAAGGATTGCATATTTGCAGTTAATACAGCATAAACTGGTATTACCCATCACCACATTTGTGATGATGAGAGGGACACAACTTATTCATCCCTAATTAGAGCAAGCTGGGTAATTAATTATGCATTCCGCCTTATTACTTCTGAGTTCCCAGATATTGTTTGTCTAAAAAGGGGGAGAAAGCAGGAGAGAGAAGCCTGAAAATGCAAAAAAAAAAAAAAAAAAAAAGGGTGATGTGTTTTGTCACATGCGCTATGCCATAATTCCCACCTGACAAACTAGCTGAATCAGTGGAAAATTGCGAGTTGTCAGCAGCAGAATAAACTGCCGTAATAGCTGATTAATGATCAGCACCTGTGACAGGTGCTGTACGGGACTGTAAACTTGGTTTGATTAACAGTCACTGGACGAATAAATATTAGTGACAGTCAGCGGAGAGCAAGTTTGCTTGTTTTCTTCCCTGTTAACAAATCGCACACATTAAAGTTATTGATATTTCTGTCTGAGACACTCTATTTTTTTGTAGTTATCTGGCAACATTGGCAGTGAGGTATAATAGATTGCTTCTGTTCTGTTATTTTATTTCAGAATTAAAATTGTATTTTGACAAAATGACCTGTAGGGTTTAAATCTACCAGGTGTGGAAGAAAAGACTAAAAAATGACAGGATTCACAGTTGTGTTAATTTATGCTCACCTGCTAGTAATCTCTGTGTGTGTACATATACACATCTATTCATTCTATCCATTTACAAGTATGTACAATCACTGTTAAAGAATGTTCATAGCTAAAAAAACACAGACATACACTTAGGGTGTGTGAGGTTAATTGTGTAAAAAAAAATTAATTGACTTTTTTTTCCAGAGCTGAGTATTTCCCCTAAAAACATTGGCACTGTGAATGCTCCCAGACATGTGTCTCAATTCCAGACTGATGAGACCATCTTCTAAGGCAAATTAAAAACTGCTGCCAGTTTGATTTCTTTTCCTAAATTGACCAGTTACAAACAGATTGGTCAGATGGTGATACCTCTTTGAGCTGACTGATTATTAACCAAGAGTCAAATTATGTGCATAGACAAGCAAAATGTGAATGATGGGAAAAACTCATTCCCTCTCTCTCTTTCTCCTTCTCTCTTTCTGTCCTTTAGGTCATAATAAAGGAACCCATTTGACTTCACTGAAGTTTTGGCTTGCGTAGAGAATGGTTAGGATTGTTTTGGAATCCTAAAGATCTACTTTTCAAACTTTGACCCTGCTGCTTATCTGTGTGAATTTGGGTAAGTTACTTCACCTAATTTTTCAGTTTCCCAACATTAAACGGGAGCATTTCCAACCTCTGGTATAGTGTTACTGTGGGGCTTAAATGAGATAACTGGTGTGTAATAAGTGCTTGTGTGTACCTAAGTACCCTAGCACAGTGCCCAGAATACAAAGCGCTCAATAATTAACAAATGAATTATTATTAACACAACTGCTTGAAATTTGAGTAGACATCTTCAGTTTCTGTTTCCCATTGCAAAATGTTTTAAGAATGACTAATTACCTTTTTTCCTTTGCATACTCTAAAATGAACAAAGCAAAATTTAATGCTCACTTATCCCCGACTGAAAACAGAAAAGATGAGAGATGTCCCCTGGTAGCAGATACCCCAAGGTGTTACTCTGAGTTATTTAGCTGTTTTTCAGCAGCACAAAACTGGGAATTGATGGGAGGGGGGGCAGATGCTAGAAGGCAGTTGTTTCCCTCCAAATTTCCCTAAGAATGTCTTCAGAAACTTCTGGGGTGATGGTAGAGACAGATCTGTGTAATGTTTACTTAGCACACTCTCATATTCTGGTAGAATTGAAATAGTAAAAAAGTAAGCACAGAAAACAAAAATGAAAATAACATCAAAGCAAGTGCACTTTGATGATTTAGTATATATTTATTTTGATATTAATAATCTAACAGAGAATGAAAATGATGAAAGACACAGAAAGGCAGTATGGTGCAATTAAAGTTTTTGAAACAGTATTGAGAAGTAATAAAAGTACCATATTTCAGGGCACCTGGGTGGCTCAGTTGGTTTAGCGTCTGCCTTTGGCTCAGGTCATAGTCTCTGGGTCCTGGGATGGAGCCCAGGGTCAGGCTTCCTATGGGAAGCCTGCTTTCTCTCACTCTCCCCACCCCCCGCCCTGCCACACTGCTCATGCTCTCTCTCTCTCTCAAATAAATAAATAAAATCCTTTAAAAATACTGCCATATTTCTGGGACATTAGGGAGTAGATACCTACTAGATCACACTTAATCAATATCTAAAGCTAATTTATTTAGATAAAAAGAAATGTAAATAAAGGAGGCTTATAGCTTTAGTTGTATCTACACCTATCCTAAGAACATTCAGGAAGTAGTTTTCATGAAGAGTCAGAATGATTTTTTTTTCTTTTAATAGTGTACCTAATTCACTTTTAAATTTTAAAAGTGTTTCTTATAGAACTTTCAGAAAAAAATAGCAAAGTTTAATAGTAAAGTAGATCACCACCAAAGCAGTCTGATCATCACCAAAGCAATTGCCTTCAAGCGCCACATCCTGGAGTAATCTGGGAGAATTTTTATTTTTTAAATAAAGATATCAGGATTCACTATCAGATTCTCATTTTATTGGTCTTGGGGAGCCCCATGGGCACTGGCATGTTTAAAAATTCCCCAGGTGATTCTGATATATATCCAGGTTTTAGAACTGGAGATAAATACACAAAATTAAAAATTTACGTAGTAAGATTTAATGCACAAAGTAAAATTTCTTTCAGATTATAGAATTAGGAATTGTGAAATGGATGTTTGGAAATTGAAGTGAATCACATGTAGGAGCTTTAGAGTTATCTGAGGTTACTACTGTAAGAATCATGATCGAAACACTTTTTTCTTAAATCAATCAGAGAGAAAAATATCTAATAATTCAAACAGTAAGGATGATATCCTGAATTCACCAACTCACTTCATATCACTAACTAGAATTGCAGGGTCAATTGCCTTATCTCATTGGGGGGAAAATAACAACAAACCATCGAAGGTGGCCAGACCACTTCTCTGGCTGATGGATGAACTAGACAGTGGCAGGGCTAACGGGTGATTGTGGCCTGCTTCCAAGTCAATACCCTGCTGCACAATTGGTGACAGAAAATCAAGAGACCAGAATATTCCTGCCATTTGGCACGTAGAAACATGGCTTAAAAATCAAGTAATAGCCACTCTATGCCTCCTTCTGACTGCATTTTGGGTGCTTCGATCATTCTTGTTGCATATGATTGCATGGTTTAGGAGGATTCACTCACTGGTTTATCACTTCCTTGTTGCTTTTCATGGTCAGATGACCCAGGTAACCACATAAAATAAACTGAAAATTGCCTGTTTGAGTAAAATACTGGTATTCCAGATTATGAAACAGTTCATTAGGAGGTAGCTCACTCTCCGTTAAATTCTACACTCATGTTCTAGAATTCCTGTGTTTCTATAAAGTCTTAATTTAAAATTTTAATTATTAAGAAAATGGAATGGTGACGCCTAGGTGGCTCAGTCAGTTAAGGGTCTGCCTTCAGCTCGGGTCACGATCCCAGGGTCTTGGGATTGAGTCCCGTGTTGGGCTCCTTTCTCAGGGAGGAGGCTGCTTCTCCCTCTGCCTGCTCTGCCTGCCGCTCCCCCTGCTTTGCTCCCTCTCTCTCTCTGACAAATAAATAAATAAATAAATAAGATATTAAAAAAAAAACCTGAATGGTATTTCATCAAGCTTTCTCAAAACGAAAAAGTAATCTATCTCTGGACATTTTTTTTTTTTTTTTTAGATTTTATTTATTTATTTATTTGACAGACAGAAATCACAAGTAGGCAGAGAGGCAGGCAGAGAGAGAGGAGGAAGCAGGCTCTCCACTGAGCAGAGAGCCCGATGCAGGGCTCGATCCCAGGACCCTGGGATCATGACCTGAGCTGAAGGCAGAGGCTTTAACCCACTGAGCCACCCAGGCACCCTATCTCTGGACATTTGAAGATGAAAAGTCTCACTTGGCACAGAGGACTTTGGAGTGGGTCAACAGGGAATACCTCACTTCACAGAACAAATTGATCCTACTGAATTTTCCATAGCCCATGACAAGGGTCGGAAAACTATGGCCAGTGGGAAAATCTGGCTTGCCACTTATTTTTGTAAGGCCTTGCAAGCTAGGAATGGTTTTTATGTTCTTAAGTGATTGAAAATCATTAAAAAATATTTCGTGACATGAAAATTATATGAAATGCAAATTTCAGTGTCCATAGATAAAATTTTTTGAACACAGCCATCCTTATTTGTTTTCATATTGTCTATGGCTACTTTTTTATGAAAATGGCAGAGTTTGGTACTTTCAACAAAGACAGTACATTTCACAAAATTGAAATATTTGCTATTTGTCCTATCCAGAAAAAGTTTGCTTGTCGCTCTTCTAGAGTAGTGTTTCTCAAAGTTTAATTTGCATACAAATGTGGGATCTTGTTAAAATATAGATGTGATACAGCAGGTCTACAATACCTAAGATTTGATTCAGCATTTTTTTTTTTAAGATTTTATTTATTTGTCAGAGAGAGAGAAAGAGTACAAACAGAGGGAGTGGCAGGCAGAGGGAGAAAGAGGGGCTCCACTGGGCAAGGAGCCCAAGGCAGGACTTGATCCCAGGACTCTGGGATCATGACCTGAGCTGAAGGCAGATGCTTAATTGACTGAGCCACCCAGATATTCCTGATTCAGCATTTCTAATAGGCTACCTGATTATGCTGAGACTGCTAGTTTGAGGAACATATCTTAAAAAGCAAAGCTGTAGGCCATGATCCTCACTATACAGGTTCACAAGACTCATGTCAGTCTGACTAAGAGCAGATCTTTCAAGAATGGATTCATATTATTAACTAAGCTCACAAGATTGATGTAGAAACTTAGAAATCTAATTTATTAAATTATTTTAAAAAAGATTTTATTTATTTATTTGACAGAGATCATAAGTAGGCAGAGAAGCAGGCAGAGAGAGAGAGAGAGGGAAGCAGGCTCCCTGCTGAGCAGAGAGCCCAATGTGGGGATCGATCTCAGGACCCTGAGATCATGACCTGAGCCAAAGGCAGAGGCTTTACCCACTGAACTACCCAGATGCCCCTAATTTATTAAATTATTAATGAGTAATATGATAGGGACCACTCCAGAATCTTCTGCTCCTATAGACATGCTATCTGAGATGCCGAATTAGAGCAGAAGGACAAGAAAGGATAGGAAACAGCAGGAGATAGTTGTGTGTTTAGACCACTCAAATAGAGGCTAATAGATTTGCTGGCTCACTGCTGCTGGCACCAGAGTGGTGGTTTTAAAATGTACCTCTGGGGGCACCTGGGTGGCTCAGTGGGTTAAGCCTCTGCTTTCTGCTCAGGTCATGATCTCGGGGTCCTGGGATCTAGTCCCGCATAAGGCTCTCTGCTTGGCGGGGAGCCTGCTTCCTCCTCTCTCTCTCTCTGCCTGCCTCTTTGCCTGCTTGTGGTCTCTCTTTGTCAAATAAATAAATAAAATCTTTAAAAAAAATAAAAAAATAAAATGTACCTGGGATTTGTTTTAATCAGATATGGTAAGACACACAGACATGGAAGTAACTGTTACAGAGGAAGATTTTTTATATTCACAGATCCCTAGAAATAGGAGGCACAGTAAGCCATGTGGGGGCAGGTACAGAAGGAGGTATCAGGCAAGAGACTTTATTGTGGTTGTCCAGGGAAGGAATGGAAGAGCCAAGATATTGGTTTGTTTTAATAACTTCAGCAGCCTCTGGGATTGAGGGGCTCTCTCCTGTCTGGCACCTAGCTCTGGAGTGATTAGGGCAGAGGGACAGTGGCCCGTAAAAGCTAAGTATAAGACAGAGTTAGGGGTATGGGCATTGATTAGGTTGGATTACATATGAAAGTGTAGTCTCCTTGAATTTTTTGCTCTCTAAGAATTAGCTGGCCCTGGGTAGGGTCACCAAGGCCCCAGATATCAAAATGACAGGAAACAGAAAAAATAAAAAAAAATTATGATTAATAGCGGGTCCTTGGACCAGAGCACCCTTGTCTAGGATGATTATGGGATGGACACTGCCTATATACCCCTCTTTGATTATTTGTTTGTTTTCTGTTTTTGTAGTTGTCTGACCTCCTTTCTAATTGACACATTTTTCCTTCAGATCTGCTCATTCTTTTAGGTTATGGAGAAGTCCTTCTGGTCTGGGCATCCTTCAGCCTCTTTTAATTGATTTTGTGTGGTGATTATCAAGTTCAACATGGCTCTAATCGATTGCATGTTAATTACCTAGTTTAACTCAGAAAAGAGTATTATTTTCTCACTATCAAGTTGGAGAGAGATACAATATAGTGCCCCAATATAGACAACACCATATTTTATGTGACAACTTCAACTTAATATGACTATTTATACACTTATAACACCCTACTTCAGAGTATAGAGCCCTCAATCTCTTCCAGAGGGTCACAAATTAGTGATGGTAACATTTAAGTGGTGGGTCTGATTGGGGGTCATTTTTTATGACACTATGATCACTTAGAGTATGGAGGTAACATTGTGATAGATACCTGCTTTCTCCACAGAGGTGCCTACAGGCCACAGAGAGAGAGAAAAGTTGCGGTAGATGCCCTTTTTGCAATCAACCCCAACATCCACAGGCTGATTTGGGGTGATCTTTCTGAGAGTCCTGCCTCCCACTCTAGCCAAAGAGAATTGCCCAGAGTGGCAGTAACTTCATTCCACCTCTCATTTTCATCACAGAGCAATTCCCTAATCTGGGTTCACTGTTTATTATTATCTTACAAAATTATGCCATGCCATTTTAAAGGATTTCCCTGTAAATTTCATTTTAAATATGTCACAACTCTAAAATTGCTAGGAGTAGCACTGAGAGAACAAGATCTGTCTACTCACACTAATTACTGTGTGACCATGATCAAATTACTTCTCTCTGGCCATCAGTTTCCTCATCAAAAATAGAAGGATGTTAGATTATAGGACTTTCACAAACTCTTCCAGCTTTAAACTGCTAAACTCAACTGGAATGTTTCTGTAAAATATGCATAAACGGGTTTATTTCTTTATTGCCCCACTCTTGGCATATGCCATATGGTAATCCAGACCGCCACTTGGCTTTTATTTCTTTTTTCTGGTGTTTCTGTAACTTGTTTAAAAGTCTGTTCCCAATTTTCTTCATCAAAAAAGGGAAAAGGTTATAAAATTTGCGGGGGTGGTTATCTTATTTGGCTTTGTATCCCCCAGACTTTGTACATATGGTCCATCTGATAGGTGTTGGTTGAATTACGTAATGTGGTAGTACCCTCAATACTGGATAACGGAATCTTAAAAGGTTGAGAGCCTATAGCCTTGCACAATAAAGCAGGACTTTCACAAGCTACTTGATTTGATGTGCAGTAGTTGTTGGTATCATATTGCAGTAACTACAGTTTATAAAATTATAAAATAATTTTGTTTCTCTGGAAACACCAGAAGAGTAATTTGACTTTAAATTTTTTAATAAGGTGATGAGGTGGCCAAGTGGTTAAGGTGATGGACTACTAAATTTCTTAACAGTATATTGTATTTCTGATAATTAAAGTAATTTCTGATAGTTCTATAGTTATCTAAATCCTATAAGGATCAAGGAAATTTTTGCATTGAGGTTGGGATTTTCCCATTTTTCATGGCTTATAGGAAGAAGATAGTTCATTCAGAGTAATTTCAAAGCCATACTTACATATGCTTTGTGGGATTTAAAAAAATCCTCAGAAACATATTTTTCTCCTCTTAATGCATTTCCACTTGTATGCAATGATTTTGATCAGAAAACTAAAATGTAGCAGCGGGTGAGCATGGGGGATGCACTGAATATAGAATCGGTGCCAACAGATGCAAAAATGCCATGGAAATCTTTGGCCCAGAAATAATAGCTTACCAAAATACACACACACAGTTGTTGGACTCTTGAACAGATACACAGCCGTCTGTATAGACAACAGTGCTGTTGGCCAAGAATCCCGGAGGCAGGCCAACCTCCCATCCAGATGCCACCGCCAGTGAGGAGCCATTTGGCATCTACTTCTCTGGCTGCCAACCTTCTTTCCCATTCTCTGGCATGAATCTTCACAGGGGCTGCTCAAGGAAATTAAGACTCTGAAGACTTCTGTATTAATGTGCTGTAACAACACAGTGCCACAGGAGCCCTTTATGCTATTTGAATGTTTTATCCCTTGATTTTTCTTTTAAGTGTCAAAGAAACCTGACTTCTATGTATTTGCCTACAGATAAATGCAATTGATATATTTTGATTTCTGCATGGAGCCAGCTTTCCTTAATCAAGAAATACTTTGAAAATGTTTAAAACACTACCAATTTGAAGTACACAGCAGAGAATGAAAGAGAGAATAAGGAAGCAAAGAAGGAACAAAGGAAGAAATAAGAAAAGAAAGAAAAGAGGAAAAAGGAATCAAGTGTATTCATCCTTTGGGAGAGTGAAAGCAGTTGTTCACATTGCATCAGCCCTAGGAAAGTGAACACTAAGAAATTTCCTACTGTTCGGAAGAATTCAATAAGCTCACTTTCTTTTTCAATGAGAATTGAAGAGGTTATCAATATACTTCCATGAAAGTTTGCATGTGACACCAACTTCGCGGAGGGCGGGGGGAGGAAGGGAATCAACATGAGCACTGTCTTCTCACCGTGTAATCTCATCAAATTCCAATTTCTGCTTATGTGAGGTTGTACTTGGCACTGGCACCATTTAATACTTCCCAGTCCTTCCAGGAGAAATTTCTTTACTCACTGCACCTCACATCAGTGGGGTGGGCAGCCAGACACAACCTGCTGGAAGAGTTGCCTTTTTTTTTTCCCCCCTGCAGCTACTGTACAAGAGCAAAGTTTTGAGATTCATCTGATCAAAGGGGAGCATTATCAGAGGATATCATAGTATCTGATGATTTTGATGAATTCAGAAACATGTCATAGTTCAAATCACATATTTTAATTTGCACAACAAATAGTATTTTATTTATTTATTTTTAAGAAAGATTTTATTTATTATTTGACAGAGAAATCACAAGTAGGCAGAGAGGCAGGCAGAGAGAGAGAGGGGAGGAAGCAGGCTCCCCGCGGAGCAGAGAGCCCCACGAGGGGCTCGATCCCAGGACCCTGGGATCATGACCCGGGCCAAAAGCAGAGGCTTTAGCCCACTGAGCCACCCAGGCGCCCCACAAATAGTAGTTTAAATTTAAACTTCTGTAGTGTCAATATAAAACATTAAACTTCTATTTCATGCTTCAAGAGGAAAGGATAATCAGGAGGTCCGGCTTACATGGCTTATCTTGGCTCTGCTCGCTAATTTTGCATAAACGGAACACGTGAACTGGGGAAATATTTTTTGTGGGTGCTCCATATTCTTTCTCCAATTTGTCCACAAAAGTGCAATAAGCTCTTGAAGTTGACTTGTTAGGGTTTTAGTCGCAAAATAAGTGACCTTAAACATACAAGAAGGAATGCTTTCCCTGGATCCCTTCAGTGGGGCTGCCATATTAACTTTATTTGAAGCAACATAAATTGCTCTGAGATCTCTAAGTGTCATTGACATTGATAAATCATCCTAGAGAGACATGAACAAATGAATCAAATACTCATCAGCACATTCAGGAAAGATAAACATTTTTACAACAAGGAATAATATATCAGACAGCCTACTTACACAATGCTGTGTCACATAAAGATTTCTTGATGAGCCATACAGAACTATCCAGGTATATATTGTGTGAGTAATGCATGGAAGAGACAGCTTAAGCATAGAAAAGCCTGTGGCTAAGGTATACTGTAGAAACCATAATGTTTCATCTCTCTCTCTCTTTTTTTTTTTTTTTTTTGACAAAAAAGTCTGTTCAGTATTAGAGTTAGGTGTAACTACAGATATCTAGACAGACATCAGCAGATCCCAGCAATGGCTACAACACTGCCCGGGCCTTCATCCCCAAATGAATACTCCAGACTTTGCCAGGATTGACAATAATCTTTCTCACAAATATGTGCTACCTGAGAGCCTTACAATAAATTTCGTGTTCTCAGTGGCATGTGAGAGACCGGCAGGAATTACTTGGGTATGCATTTTTATGCTTTTGTTGGAACATTTACAAGGGTATTTTCAATTATGTTGTATAAACACTAATTTTGAGGACTGCTAACAACAACAGTTCTAGCTAAATTTGTTAAGAACTTAGTATGTGCTTTACATATATTTTCTCATCCAATGCTCACAAGTAGTATTGGCATTATTTCCATTTTATGGATGAGGAAAGCAAGGATTCAAGAAGTGGTGTGACCTGGCTAAGCAGTGGAACTGGAATTGGAAGCCAGCAGTGTGACGCTGGAGCTCACAGCCTCAGACAGAACAGTGTGACTGTTAGGTGGAAAATGGATATTGGGGTCAAAGAATTTGGAAATGCAGAGTTGAAGTAAGTTTAAAAACTTCTTTCTTGTACAATTTCTCAGTCTTTAATATGCCAGTGGACACTGACACTCCCAGGTGAAGTACAACATGCAATATTTCCTAAACTAACTGAACCGTCGATAGCTCAAGTGCTTGGAGCATGAACGTCTAGTTTCAGATGCCGATTTTGATGCTTGCGATGTTTGTAACCCTGAGTGTAACCTTAAGTGATTAACCTCTTATGAAGTTACTTACTCACCAAAGGAAGACTTAATTATATTTAGCAAGTTGTACCCACCAAGGCAGAAGAATGGCCAACATGTTTCTGAGTAAGTTTTCAGAAGGAGTTGAAAAAGGATTTTTCATTAACATTCAATTAATGAAAAATATTAAACTAACTAGAGCATCTTTTTTTTAAACAGTTGTATTAATCAGTGCTCGACTTTCTCCTGAGACTTTACTGATTTAAAGTTATATTGTAATATCTTTGAAAGTTTTACAGGTATTTACGCTAAAAAGAAGGTAATATTAATTATAATCGTGTTCTCAGTAATTAGTGCTTTTTATAGTAATAACTTCTCTGGATGTTTGTATTATTTACTTTGATTACCATTTCATAATATTAAATATGGGTTTTTAAAGTGATACATATACATATGTAAAAAAGTAGGGCAGAGTTCCCTAAACTTTCTTGGTATTTTTTTTTTCACAGTGCCCCTAAGTCAAAGGAAATATTTAATAGTTTCATTTATTAAGCAGTAAGGGCCCAAAGAACTTAATAAATATTTATGTCTTAACAACTTAGTAGCCTTTGCAAAAATAACACACACAAATTGAAAGAAGAAATATTTTTATTTTATTCCTAAATAATCACAATTACTTACTAATGGGATGTGTGCACCTGTTGGCTCCTGCAAAACTCCTCAATCCTTGGAATCAGATTGGTTCTCACTTCTCTTTTTTTAGTATTCTTATTTTTTAAATTTAAAATTTAGGTAGTTAACAGACAGAGCAACTTTGGTTTCTGGAGTAGAATTCAGTAATTCATCACTTTCACACAATCCCCAGTACTCATCATAACAAGTGCTCTCCTTAAACACCCATCACTCATCTAGCCCATCCCCCACCCCCTCCCTCTATCAACCCTCAGTTTATTCTCTGTTGTTAAGGGTCTCTTATGGATTATTTCCCTCTCTCCTTTTTTTCTTTCCCCTCTTCCCACATGTTCCTTTGTTTTCTTTCTTAAATTCCATACATGAGTGGGATCGTATGATATTTGTCTTTCTCTGACTTCCTTATTTTACTTAGCTTAATACACTGTAGCTCCATTCATGCCATTGCAAATGGCAAGATTTCATTCTTTTTGATGGCTGAGTAGTGTTTCATTATATATATACACCACATCTTTGTCCACTCACCAGTCCATGGACATTTCGCCCTCCCCATAGTTTGGCTATTGTTGATAATACTGTTATACACATCAGGATTCATGTACCTCTTTGAATCAGTATTTTTGTGTCCTTTGGGTAAATACCTATTGCTGATATTGCTGGATCATAGGGTAGTTCTATTTTTAACATTTTGAGGAACCTCCATACTATTTTCCAGAATGCCTGTACCAGTTTGCATTCACCAACTGTGTAAGAAGTTTCCCCTTTCTCTGCATCCTCACAAACACCTATTGTTTCTTGTGCTGTTAATTTTAGCCATTCTGGCAGGTATGTGATGGTATCTCATCGTGGTTTTGATTTGTATTTCCCTGATGATGAGTGATGTTGAGCATCTCTTCATGGGTCTGTTAGCCATCTGGATGTCTTCTTTGGAAAACTGTTTATTCATGTCTTCTGCTCATTTCTTAACTACATTATTTGTTTTTTAGGTGTTGAGTTTAAAAGTTCTTTGTAGATTCTGGATATTAACCTTTTATCAGGTATGTTGTTTGCAAATATCTTCTCCCGTTCTGTAGGCTGCCTTTTAGTTCTATTGATTGTTTCCTTTGCTGTGCAGAAGATTTTTATCTTGATGAAATCCCAATAGTTCATTTTTACTTTTGTTTCCCTTGGCTGTGGTGATGTGTCTAGTAAGAAATTGCTATGACTGAGGCCAAAAAGATTTCTGCCTGTGTTCTCCTCTAGGATTTTGATGGTTTCCTGTCTCACATTAAGGTCTTTCTTTCATTTTAAATTTATTTTTGTGAATGGTGTAAGAAAGTGGTCCATTTTCATTTTTCGGTGTGTTGTTGTCCAGTTTTCCCAACACCATTTGTTGAAGAGACTGTCTTTTTTCCATTGGATATTCTTCCCTTCTTTGTCGAAGACTAGTTGACCATAGAGTAGAAGGTCCAATTCTGGGTCTTCTACTCTGTTCCATTGATCTCTGTGCCTGTTTTTGTGCCAGTACCATACTGTCTTGATGATTACAGCTTTGTAATATAGCCTGAAGTCTGGAATTGTGATGGCACCAGCTTTGGTTTTCTTTTTCAACATTCCTTTGACTCTTTGGGGTCTCTTCTGGTCCTATACAAATTTTAGGATTATTTGTTGCAGCTCTGTAAAAAAAGATGACAGTATTTTGATAGGGATTGCATTGAGTACAGATTGCTCTAGGTAGCATAGACATTTTAACAATATTTGTTCTTCCAAAAAAATCAATATTATTTGAAAAAAAAATTTGTCTTTCCAGTCCACGAGCATCAAACATTTTCCATTTCTTTGTGTACTCTTCAATTTCTTTCATAAGAGTTCAATAGTTTTCAGAGTACAGATCTTTTACTTCTTTATTTATATTTATTCCTAGGTATCTTGTTTTTGGTGCAACTGCAAATGGGATCAATTCCTTGATTTCTTTTTCTGCTATCTCATTATTGGTGTATAGAAATGCAACAGATTTCTGCACATTGACTTTTATCCTGTGACTTTGCTCAATTCATGTATGAGTTCTGCAATTTTCTGGTAGAGTCTTTGGGTTTTCTACATGTCTTCATGTCTCTATCATGTCATTGCAAATAGTGAAAGTTCGATTTCTTCCTTGCCAGTTTGGATGCCTTTTATTTCTTTTTGTTGTCTGATTGCTGAGGCTAAGACTTCCAGTACTATGTTAAATAGTAATGGGGTTCTCACTTTTCTTATTTCCTGTTCCACGTTGGTTTTAGTATAGTTCTTGCTTTTTATCAAAGCAATCGCAGAAAACTCAGCTTTACAAAGATCAGAGATCGCCAAATGGCATGCAAAACAATCTAATGTTGAAGCTACAGACCACCTAGAGCTTGTTGTTTGCTGTGCCTGTATTTCATTCAAAAATCTAAATATCCTACCATACTCCTTGTGAGTTCACTATAGCACTCTGGGAAAACTTTGCACACAGTTTGGGAACTGTGGGATTAGGGTACAATATATGATATCCTATCTTTTAACATAAAAGTATTCAAGTATTTAAAGTGTGTTATTTATATGCATCTGTGTATGTGTATGTGAGAGAAACTCTGTTATTTAAAACTCAAACTGACTGTAGCCTTTTCCATTTTCTAAGAGAGGTGGCCTAATTCATTTGAGGAAATCAAACATTTCTATGCTGTTCTTTTACTTTTTGGTGGAAGGAAGTTGGAAGGGACAGACCCAGCACAAGAATGAGTCTGTCGATATGCAACGGGACACCAGAACCTAGTTTATAATAGGGTAGAAAGAACTAAACTGCTCTCCATAATAAAGCGATCAGTGGAGTGAAAGTAAGAGGGGAATATGCAACATGATAGGCAACTACACCTCCACTCAGCACAAAGGGCTAAGCAGATTTTTTTAAGAATAGCGAAATCTGATATTCTACGCTGTTATGTTACTGGGGTATGAACCCAAACCATTTCCCCAAATTTCTAGTGTAGTTTTTTCCACACACATGCCTTGTGTAATTGGTATTTTGGTGGAAATCAAAGAGGGCTGAGGTTTACCCTTGGATCAGCCTAGAAGAGAGAGTAAGAAGTGATGATGTATGAGTGACATTGAGAACTGTGGAGAGAGGCTCTCAAAGTCAGAAGTGACCATAATAACCAAGTCACCAGAGATGCCCAGAAAGCTTGGGTAGGAGGATGGGAGACTTGACAATAGATGTGGGTCATGAGACACTGATCGGGGCCACAGCCTGGGGATAGAGGGAAGAAGTCATCAATGTAGAAACTGGAGTTGGAGGACATTAGGAGAAGGAAAGAATAAATGAATTGGGGGAATCGGAGGGGGAGATGAATCATGAGAGACTGTGAACTCTGAGAAACAAACTGAGGGTTTTGGAGGGAGAGGGGTGGGGGTTAGGTGAGCCTGGTGGTGGGTATTAAGGAGGAAACGTATTGCATGGAGCACTGGGTGTGGTGCATAAACAATGAATCTTGGAACACTGAAAAAATAAAATAAAATAAAATAAGAAAAAAAAGAAAAGAAAAGAAACTGGAGTTTTGCAGATAATTTTGACCTAGTGGGAAGAGCTGAGAGTAGAGACCAAACTATTTTTGGTGAGTCAAGGGACTCTGTCCCAGATGGAGGGCCAACACAAATGTGTAGTCTGGATCCATAAGCAGAAGTGGCATAAATTATAACCTAAGAAAGCAGAACTGTTCGGGCTAGCAGTGAAGATTTTATACCAGATACTTGACAGAATCAATGATCCCTTCCCTTTACTCAGCCTAATTTTGGTCCTGCTAGAGAAACAATAATGCAGGAATTTCACTACTACAAGAGACCCAGACACTAAGCAAACAGTTGTTATATGTCACAGCTATCCTCAACTCAATACATTATGATATCCCAAACTCTCTCTGGATAAAAAACAAAAACAAAAACAAAACAAAAACAAAACAAACACAAAAAACGAAAACCAAGCTCAGAAAACTAGGAAGAGAAGGGAAACTCCTCAACATGATAAAGGGCATTAACGAAAACACCCATGACTAATATACTCAGTGGTAAAAGAATAAAAGTTTTCTCCCTAAAGTCACGAACAAAATAAGAATACCCTTCTATTCGACATTGTATTAGAAGCTCTAGCCAGCGATACTAGACAAGAAAAGGGAAATTCAAGGAGAGAAAGAAAGTAAAACTATCTTCATTCACAGGGGACATGATTCTTTGTAAAGAAAATTCCCCCAAATACAAAAAGAAAACTCCTACAGCTAATAAACAAATTTGGCAAGTTGCAAAATACAAGATCAACCAACAAAAATTAGTTGTGTTTGTACATGAAAAAAGTTAATAATATGAAAAGAAAATTAAGGAGATAATTTCACTTAAAATAGTACCTGAAAGAATAAAAGACCTAGCAATAAATTTAACCAAGGAGTGAAAAACTTGTACACAGAAAACTACACAACATTGCTGGAAGAAATTAAAGAAGATCTAACTAAATGGAAAGACATCCCATGTTCATGGATAGAAAGCCTCAACATTGTTAATATGTCAATACTATTCAAAACTATTTACAGATTCAATGCCATTCCCATAAAAATTCTAACAGCATTTTCTTCCCCAGAAATGGGAAAGCCAATTCTCAAAATCATATGAAATTGCAAAGGTCCCAGAACAGCAAAACAATCTGGAAAAGGAAGAACAAAATCAGAGGCCTCACACAAAAGAAATTTGAACCCTGATACACTGCTGGTAAGAATGTAAACTAGTGCAACAGTTGTGGAAACCAGTTTTAGAGATCCCTCAAAAAGCTAAATCATATCACACAGAAATTCAATTCCTAGGTATCCAGTTATATACCCAAAGAATTCAAAATAGGATTCAAACAGATACTTATATGCATTACAATATTATTAACAATAGCCAAATGGCTGAAACAACTCAAGTATCTGTCAACAGATGAATGGATTAACAAAATATGGTTTATACATTCAATGGAATATTATTTGGTCATGAAGAGGAATAAAGTTCTGATATATATTACAACATGGATGAACCTTGAAAATATTATGCTGAGTGAGATAAACTGACATAAAAGAACAAATATTGTATGATTCTACTTATAAGAAGTATTTAGAATAGGCAAATCTGTAGAGACAGGAAGTAGAATAAAAGTTACAAAGGTCTGGGGGAGGAGAAGAGGGGAAAATAGGGGGTTACTGCTTAATGAGTAGATGTTCTAGTTGGGGTGATGAAAAAGTTTTCAAAATAGTAGTGATGGTTACACAATATTGTGAATGTGCTTAATGTCAATGAATTATACATTTCAAAATAGTTAAAACTGCATCTTTTATGTTACATAATTTTACCACAATAAAAAATAATTAAAAAATTTGGGCAATGTTAATTAGGGAAGCTGATAGATCAGATTACTATCAGAAAAATTAATCTGTATTTTAGGGTGTCAGAAATCTTACAATGGAAAAATCTGAATAAATCACTCAGTTAAAAAACTCATTAGTATATACACTTAAGACATCAAATATTAGTTTCGAGCCATTATTTTATTCTTTTTCATAAGTCTAAGCATATGTGTATTCTCTAGATTGTAAGTAATCTGGGCATTTGCTTCAAAGACATGGGGAGGCACTCTGGCAATGTTTGATTGACAATAATGATATCTATTGATTCACTGGAGGAACTTATTGGACATATCCCATTTAGTTCTTTGGTTTCAATCTTAAACAAAAATGGAGAAACTTTTGGAAAAATATTCCCACAAAAAAGTTGCAAGCATTGTCCTTCCCATGAATTCAATAATGTGAATTTTTTTTCTTTCTGAGGGATATAAACATGGAAATTGGTATGACTTCCTTAAAAATACTGGCCATCACCATATATTGTTTTTTCCAAGAGGTTCTATAAAAAGGGGTTTGATCAAGGATTCCTTAGAACAGATTGTGATATAGGAGATCTGATTATCTGGGACCTGGAAGTTGAAATGGAGGGACTTTGGAGCCAATAAGACAGGATCTAGGCGTGCCAGTGTATGAACTCTGTAGGAGAGAGCTGGAGCAAGGGGGTCAGATCCAGCTACTGGGTGCCTGAGCAGCAGATCATTTTTTGAGGGTTGTAGGGTGATGAGTAGCAAAGCTGATATTGATAGTGAGCCAATCTGTTTGAAATCCTTCATAAAGAATGAGACAGATTTAAATAAATGAGCAATAGGTATGATAGATTTTAAGTAAATGAGCCTGGCTGCCTCAGTCAGTTAAGCATCTGACTGGATATCCGCTCAGGTCATGAATCAGGGCTGTGAGATCAAGCTCCACATGGGGCTCTGAGCTAGGTGTGAAGCTTGCTTAAGATTCCCTCTCACCCTGCCCCTCTCCCTACCCTGTTCATGCATGTGCTCTCTCTCCCTCTTAAAAAAAGGATCAACAAGTGTGCAATAAATAATTCATGCTTCCTGCTTGGGGTTGAACATAAAGCTGAACCAACAGGTGGGGGCAAGGAGACACCCTGGGCAAAAGGAAAATGGTTTAGGAAGAACCACATTCTTATGCATGTGAAAACATATTGTCAGTATGATGCCCTAATCAAACCTTAGTGCTCTAGTTGTTCATGGATATGAGATTTAAGATATATTCCATAACAGAACAAAGATGAAAGCAGTCCCATTTGTCATTATATTACTACAAAATGATGAGAATTATGGACTAAAGAGGAAAAAACAAAGGTTCAAATGGTCATGTTTTGGGGCTAGAAAAAAGAAAATCTCCCGGTTTTAATCACAAATTTTAGACTAAAAAAAAAAAAAAAGTCTTATCATTGCAGTCATGGGGGAAAACCTCTACAAAAATAAAGAGCATGTCCTATATATCATAACCCCAAATAGATTTGTTGGAGTTGTTCTTGTATAGAAGGATATTTGGTGCAACTGCTTATTTGTTGTAATAGTCAACATCTAATTTTGAGACTTTACCATATGCCAGAGGATGTTCTAGGTACTTCAATTGTATCAAGTTATTTAAAGCTCATAATACCTTTGTCTCGGCTACATACTACCATTATGCCCACCCTGGAGATTAAAAAAAAAAAAAAAATTAAGCAAGGAGAGGTCAAGTAACTTGCCCCAAAAGTCCACAACAAGTCACAGAGTTTAAATGCCAGCAGTCTGGTCCAAAATCCACACACTTTACCATGGCATTATTCTCCCTTTTGCAACTAATGAGAAGGGCCTTTGTTGGTAGAGAGAAGTGGTGTCAAATCATTGCCTCCAAAGCATGATCCAAAAGACACTGGCCCCTCAACATGTTTCATGGCAAAACAAGGGTTCACTGGTGAAATGCTGAACGTTATATTCCCTTCTTCCCTGTACCCACTGCAGGGCCATAGTAAGTACTAGTATAAAGGCTATAATAAATTTTGTCATCAGTAAATCTTTTTATAATTTGTTTCACCCAACACAGGATCTTTATTTGCATGACATCTTATTATTCTTGCTTAGACTCAATACTATATAAACTGTATTTGGGGAAATGCTGCATTAAAATATAAAAATGCTGATGTAATAACTAGCCATGTTACAAAAAGCTAACTTTTGAGAAATCATATGTAGTTAGGAAGAAAAACCCACTATTTAGATTTGGTGAGATGGGCCTTAAAGTTAAAACCTTATACTCTGCCTTGATCAGAGAAATACTATCCAAATGAATTTTTTCTTTTTTCCAGGTTATGGAGATCTGTCTTCTATCTTCTTGACTTTATTTTGCTTTCCCTATATTTTTCTGATCTTATGCTGGTTTATTTTGGCTTTGGTCACTTTCTTATTTCAGGACATTTTTAATCTTTATAGACTATTTTTGGACCCTGCTAATTAAATCTCTCAAAATTCATTTAAAGGAGGAAATCTTCACCAATTGATTTCCATGAAAGTTTGTCCTTTCCAATACTGAAAACATGAGAAATCCTTTTATTTTGGCTAAAAGAGTCATACCTGAATTGGGTGTCAATTTGAAATGGATTTCCCCAGATGGCCAGAAGCACTATGAAACACTCCATCCTCTGTACTACCCCTCGTCCACATATTCTTCTGTCCATTTTTTCAAAATCTTTTTTTTTTTTTTAAGATTTTATTTATCTGACAGAGACACAGTGAGAGTGGGAACACAAGGTGGGGCAGAGGGAGAAGCAGGCTTCCCGCTGAGCAGGGAGCTTGATGCAGGGCTCTATCCCAGGGCGCTGGGATCATGACTTGAGCTGAAGGCAGATGCCTGATGACTGAGCCACCCAGGCAACCTCAGAATATGTCTTCTTAAATGCACTTTATTCTGCAGGTGCAGCCTTTACATTGCTTTCCATATGAATAATATTATTAATAGATAATGTGATAGTTTCTTAATTATGTGATAATATTATCTCTGCATTAATGTTCTGACAGCTTTATTACTGCCAAAATCAATATTTCTTTACAGAAAGGAATTAAAAAGACACAATTTCCAGGATTGACAATAAAATGATGACAGATCCCACAAGTTACAGAAATGAATCACTCTCATTTTTTCGTAGTCATATCTTAAGTGATTATTTTTTGTTTTGAGGTTGTGGGATGTTTCAGGACCAGGTACACATCCATATTTCTTTAAAGTAGTATGTTCACTTATGTGGGAAGAGCTGTGCCCTTCTATAGCCTAAACCGGGATTTCCTATAAAGCAGTTATATGCTATTTGTTTATTTATTTGTCATAGAGAGAGAAGTGAGAGCAAGCACAGGCAGACAGAGTGGCAGGCAGAGGCAGAGGGAGAAGCAGGCTCCCTGCCAAGCAAGGAGCCGGATGTGGGACTCGATCCCAGGACGCTGGGATCATGACCTGAGCCGAGGGCAGCCACTTAACCAACTGAGCCACCCAGGCGTCCCCAGTTATATGCTATTTGTACTTGGGTGTGTATATAGGTGTTTATGTTTTTATAAAATGCAGTAATTTTTTTCTGCTCTGTGACATCAGATTATTTTCTTCAGGCAGCCTCCTCCACCCGTCCACCACCCCCATCACAAAGCCAAAACACCAAGCAGAAGGACATGGCCCACAATGTAAGAGAGCAAATGTGAAGGCCTGGCAAGGAGGCTGGAGGACAGGAGGTCCTCTTCAGACCCCCTCTCAGAACCCCAACACCTCTACTGCCCCATGGTCTAAACTGAGCACCTCAGCGCTCCTCCTCAAGCACAGGAATGAATGAAGATGCCAAATACTGAGGACTTGTCACTTTAGCATGTATTGATTAAAAAAATAAAGGGAAGGAGAAGTTTTCAATATCATTTCAGGATAACTATTTTCTGGTATAAAAAGACATTATTCTCGGATTGAGTCAAGATGGCGGAGAAGTAGCAAGCTGAGACTGCTTCAGCTAGCCGGAGATCAGCTAGATAGCTTATCTAAAGATTGCAAACACCTGAAAATCCATCGGCAGATCGAAGAGAAGAAGAACAGCAATTCTGGAAACAGAAAAACAACCACTTTCTGAAAGGTAGGACCGGTGGAGAAGTGAATCCAAAGCGACGGGAAGATAGACCCCGGGGGGAGGGGCCGGCTCCCGGCAAGCGGCGGAGCAACCGCGCACAAAATCAGGACTTTTAAAAGTCTGTTCCGCTGAGGGACATCGCTCCAGAGGCTAAACCGGGGCGAAGCCCACGCGGGGTCAGCGTGGCCTCAGGTCCCGCAGGGTCACAGAAGGATCGGGGGTGTCTGAGTGTCGCAGAGCTTGCGGGTATTGGAACGGGAAAGCCGGCTACAGAGACAGAGCCGACAGTAAGCTCGCAGCTCCGTGTTACCTTGAACCGGTCGCAGGCTCGGTGAGCTCGGAGCGCGGCCGGAGGTCAGGCAGACGGGAGTAACTGGGCGCTGTTCTCTGAGGGCGCACTGAGGAGTGGGGCCCTGGGCTCTCGGCTCCTCCGGGCCGGAGACCAGGAGGCCGCCATTTGTATTCCCGTCCTCTGGAACTCTACGGAAAGCGCTCAGGGAACAAAAGCTCCTGAAAGCAAACCCGAGCGGATTACTCACCCCGGCCCCGGGTAAGGGCGGTGTAATTCCGCCTGGGGCAAAGACACTTGAGAATCACTACAACAGGCCCCTCCCCCAGAAGATCAACAAGAAATCCAGCCGAGACCAAGTTCACCTACCAAGGAGTGCGGTTTCAATACCAAGGAGAGCAGCAGAATTCCAGAGGAGGAGAAAGCCAAGCACGGAACTCATGGCTTTTTTCCTGTGATTTTTTTTAGTCTTGCAGTTAATTTAATTTTTTCTTTTTCTTTTCTTTTTTTTTTTTTTTCTCGCCTTCGGGTAAAATTTTTTTTTTTTTTAACTGTTACCTTTTTCTTTTTTAACGATTTTTTACTAGTTTATCTAATATATATATATTTTTTTACATTTTTCTTAGGTGTTTTCTTTTTTTAAAAACATTCTTTTCTTTTCTTTTCTTTCTTTTTTTTTTTTCTTTTTTCTTTCTTCCTTTTTGAACCTCTTTTTATCCCCTTTCTCCCCACTCACGATTTTGGATCTCTTCTAATTTGGCTAAAGCATATTTTCCTGGGGTTGTTGCCACCCTTTTAGTATTTTACTTGCCCCTTCATTTACTCTTATCTAGACAAAATGACAAGACGTAAAAATTCACCACAAAAAAAAGAACAAGAGGCAGTACCGAAGGCTAGGGACCTAATCAATACAGACATCGGTAATATGTCAGATCTAGAGTTCAGAATGACAATTCTCAAGGTTCTAGCCGGGCTCGAAAAAGGCATGGGAGATATTAGAGAAACCCTCTCGAGAGATATAAAAGCCCTTTCTGGAGAAATAAAAGAACTAAAATCTAACCAAGTTGAAATCAAAAAAGCTATTAATGAGGTGCAATCAAAAATGGAGGCTCTCACTGCTAGGATAAATGAGGCAGAAGAAAGAATTAGTGATATAGAAGACCAAATGACAGAGAATAAAGAAGCTGATCAAAAGAGGGACAAACAGCTACTGGACCACGAGGGGAGAATTCGAGAAATAAGTGACACCATAAGACGAAACAACATTAGAATAATTGGGATTCCAGAAGAAGAAGAAAGTGAGAGGGGAGCAGAAGGTATACTGGAGAGAATTATTGGGGAGAATTTCCCCAATATGGCAAAGGGAACGAGCATCAAAATTCAGGAGGTTCAGAGAATGCCCCTCAAAATCAATAAGAATAGGCCCACACCCCGTCACCTAATAGTAAAATTTACAAATCTCAATGACAAAGAGAAAATCCTGAAAGCAGCCCGGGAAAAGAAGTCTGTAACATACAATGGTAAAAATATTAGATTGGCAGCTGACTTATCCACAGAGACCTGGCAGGCCAGAAAGAGCTGGCATGATATTTTCAGAGCACTAAACGAGAAAAACATGCAGCCAAGAATACTATATCCAGCTAGGCTATCATTGAAAATAGAAGGAGAGATTAAAAGCTTCCAGGACAAACAACAACTGAAAGAATTTGCAAATACCAAACCAGCTCTACAGGAAATCTTGAAAGGGGTCCTCTAAGCAAAGAGAGAGCCTACAAGTGGTAGATCAGAAAGGAACAGAGACCATATACAGTAACAGTCACCTTACAGGCAATACAATGGCACTAAATTCATATCTCTCAATAGTTACCCTGAATGTGAATGGGCTAAATGCCCCTGTCAAAAGACACAGGGTATCAGAATGGATAAAAAAACAAAACCCATCTATATGTTGCCTCCAAGAAACTCATTTTAAGCCCGAAGACACCTCCAGATTTAAAGTGAGGGGGTGGAAAAGAATTTACCATGCTAATGGACATCAGAAGAAAGCAGGAGTGGCAATCCTTATATCAGATCAATTAGATTTTAAGCCAAAGACTATAATAAGAGATGAGGAAGGACACTATATCATACTCAAAGGGTCTGTCCAACAAGAAGATTTAACAATTTTAAATATCTATGCCCCCAATGTGGGAGCAGCCAACTATATAAACCAATTAATAACAAAATCAAAGAAACACATCAACAATAATACAATCATAGTAGGGGACTTTAACACTCCCCTCACTGAAATGGACAGGTCATCCAAGCAAAAGATCAGCAAGGAAATAAAGGCCTTAAATGACACACTGGACCAGATGGACATCACAGATATATTCAGAATATTTCATCCCAAAGCAACAGAATACACATTCTTCTCTAGTGCACATGGAACATTCTCCAGAATAGATCACATCCTCGGTCCTAAATCAGGACTCAACCGGTATCAAAAGATTGGGATCATTCCCTGCATATTTTCAGACCACAATGCTCTAAAGCTAGAACTCAACCACAAAAGGAAGTTTGGAAAGAACCCAAATACATGGAGACTAAACAGTATCCTTCTAAAGAATGAATGGGTCAACCGGGAAATTAAAGAAGAATTGAAAAAAATCATGGAAACAAATGATAATGAAAATACAACGGTTCAAAATCTGTGGGACACAACAAAGGCAGTCCTGAGAGGAAAATATATAGCGGTACAAGCCTTTCTCAAGAAACAAGAAAGGTCTCAGGTACACAACCTAACCCTACACCTAAAGGAGCTGGAGAAAGAACAAGAAAGAAACCCTAAGCCCAGCAGGAGAAGAGAAATCATAAAGATCAGAGCAGAAATCAATGAAATAGAAACCAAAAAAACAATAGAACAAATCAACGAAACTAGGAGCTGGTTCTTTGAAAGAATTAATAAAATTGATAAACCCCTGGCCCGACTTATCAAAAAGAAAAGAGAAAGGACCCAAATAAATAAAATCATGAATGAAAGAGGAGAGATCACAACTAACACCAAAGAAATACAAACTATTATAAGAACATACTATGAGCAACTCTACGGCAATAAATTTGACAATCTGGAAGAAATGGATGCATTCCTAGAAACATATAAACTACCACAACTGAACCAGGAAGAAATAGAAAGCCTGAACAGACCCATAACCAGTAAGGAGATTGAAACAGTCATTAAAAATCTCCAAACAAACAAAAGCCCAGGGCCAGACGGCTTCCCGGGGGAATTCTACCAAACATTTAAAGAAGAACTAATTCCTATTCTCCTGAAACTGTTCCAAAAAATAGAAATGGAAGGAAAACTTCCAAACTCATTTTATGAGGCCAGCATCACCTTGATCCCAAAACCAGACAAGGATCCCACCAAAAAAGAGAGCTATAGACCGATATCCTTGATGAACACAGATGCGAAAATACTCAACAAAATACTAGCCAATAGGATTCAACAGTACATTAAAAAGATTATTCACCACGACCAAGTGGGATTTATTCCAGGGCTGCAAGGTTGGTTCAACATCCGCAAATCAGTCAATGTGATACAACACATCAATAAAAGTAAGAACAAGAACCATATGATACTCTCAATAGATGCTGAAAAAGCATTTGACAAAGTACAACATCCCTTCCTGATCAAAACTCTTCAAAGTGTAGGGATAGAGGGCACATACCTCAATATCATCAAAGCCATCTATGAAAAACCCACCGCAAATATCATTCTCAATGGAGAAAAACTGAAAGCTTTTCCGCTAAGGTCAGGAACACGGCAGGGATGTCCATTATCACCACTGCTATTCAACATCGTACTAGAGGTCCTAGCCTCAGCAATCAGACAACAAAAGGAAATTAAAGGCATCCAAATCGGCAAAGAAGAAGTCAAATTATCACTCTTCGCAGATGATATGATACTATATGTGGAAAACCCAAAAGACTCCACTCCAAAACTGCTAGAACTTATACAGGAATTCAGTAAAGTGTCAGGATATAAAATCAATGCACAGAAATCAGTTGCATTTCTCTACACCAATAGCAAGACAGAAGAAAGAGATATTAAGGAGTCAATCCCATTTACAATTGCATCCAAAACCATAAGATACCTAGGAATAAACCTAACCAAAGAGACACAGAATCTATACTCAGAAAACTATAAAGTACTCATGAAAGAAATTGAGGAAGACACAAAGAAATGGAAAAATGTTCCATGCTCCTGGATTGGAAGAATAAATATTGTGAAAATGTCTATGCTACCTCAAGCAATCTACACATTTAATGCAATTCCTATCAAAGTACCATCCATCTTTTTCAAAGAAATGGAACAAATAATTCTAAAATTTATATGGAACCAGAAAAGACCTCGAATAGCCAAAGGGATATTGAAAAAGAAAGCCAACGTTGGTGGCATCACAATTCCGGACTTCAAGCTCTATTACAAAGCTGTCATCATCAAGACAGCATGGTACTGGCACAAAAACAGACACATAGATCAATGGAACAGAATAGAGAGCCCAGAAATAGACCCTCAAATCTATGGTCAACTAATCTTCGACAAAGCAGGAAAGAATGTCCAATGGAAAAAAGACAGCCTTTTCAATAAATGGTGCTGGGAAAATTGGACAGCCACATGCAGAAAAATGAAATTGGACCATTTCCTTACACCACACACAAAAATAGACTCAAAATGGATGAAGGACCTCAATGTACGAAAGGAATCCATCAAAATCCTTGAGGAGAACACGGGCAGCAACCTCTTCGACCTCTGCCGCAGCAACATCTTCCTAGGAACAACGCAAAAGGCAAGGGAAGCAAGGGAAAAAATGAACTACTGGGATTTCATCAAGATCAAAAGCTTTTGCACAGCAAAGGAAACAGTTAACAAAATCAAAAGACAACTGACAGAATGGGAGAAGATATTTGCAAACGACATATCAGATAAAGGACTAGTGTCCAGAATCTATAAAGAACTTAGCAAACTCAACACCCAAAGAACAAATAATCCAATCAAGAAATGGGCAGAAGACATGAACAGACATTTCTGCAAAGAAGACATCCAGATGGCGAACAGACACATGAAAAAGTGCTCCATATCACTCGGCATCAGGGAAATACAAATCAAAACCACAATGAGATATCACCTCACACCAGTCAGAATGGCTAAAATCAACAAGTCAGGAAATGACAGATGCTGGCGAGGATGCGGAGAAAGGGGAACCCTCCTACACTGTTGGTGGGAATGCAAGCTGGTGCAGCCACTCTGGAAAACAGCATGGAGGTTCCTCAAAATGTTGAAAATAGAACTGCCCTATGACCCAGCAATTGCACTATTGGGTATTTACCCTAAAGATACAAATGTAGTGATCCAAAGGGACACATGCACCCGAATGTTTATAGCTGCAATGTCCACAATAGCCAAACTATGGAAAGAACCTAGATGTCCATCAACAGATGAATGGATCAAGAAGATGTGGTATATATACACAATGGAATACTATGCAGCCATCAAAAGAAATGAAATCTTGCCATTTGCAACAACGTGGATGGAACTAGAGCATATCATGCTTAGCGAAATAAGTCAAGCAGAGAAAGACAACTATCATATGATCTCCCTGATATGAGGAAGTGGTGATGCAACATGGAGGCTTAAGTGGGTAGAAGAATAAATGAAACAAGATGGGATTGGGAGGGAGACAAACCATAAGTGACTCTTAATCTCACAAAACAAACTGAGGGTTGCCGGGGGGAGGGGGTTGGGGAGAAGGGGGTGGGATTATGGACATTGGGGAGGGTATGTGATTTGGTGAGTGCTGTGAAGTGTGTAAACCTGGTGATTCACAGACCTGGGGATAAAAATATATGTTTATAAAAAATATATGTTTATAAAAAATAAAAAATTAAAAAAAAAATAAATAGAAAAAAAAAAAAGACATTATTCTCAAACAATAACTTTCTAAAAAAATACATCATCCGAAGTTTTAAAGTTTCACTGAATGTTTCAAATCTCTGGGAACAAATTACATAGTAACGGTTTTGACCACTTTTTGCCTGAAGAAACGCAAAATCTTGCAAGTCAATGCAAAGGCAGGCTTTGCCACAAAGGACTGCTGCTGACCTTGAGCCCAACTGTGCTCTTTGCAAAAGGGACTGCCGCTGGGCAACAGGGGTCTCAGGAAACAACCCAATTGTCTCTGTGTGCCTCTGTGCACAGGGAGAAGTCAGACATGCCCGCCTGTACCTCTCTAAGGTGAGAAGGCAGAATATTGTAGGCCTTTCGGAATCCATCATGGCTAAAATGCAATAATATTTAAAGGTAAATCGGTGAGGACCATCACCCATAAATCCTCCGACATAAAACAACCAGTATTAATACTTCAGTGCCTCTGACTCTCTTTTCACTATTATTTTGACCATGCCCTTGTTAGCATTGTGTATAACACTAAACTTCTTGTTGCTGTTGTTAACTTCTCAAGTTAAAATGTTTTCCCCCTTAAATTTCTATTTCTTTAAGTATTACTGAGCTTGGGCATTTGTCATAACCAAGTTACTAGCTCTATTTCTTTTTTTTTATAGCCTTTGCCAATTTATATATTTTTTACATCTTCATTTGTTAAATTTTGTTTTTTAAAGATAGGTTGTATTTGAACCTTAATTCCACCATTCATGTAAAAATTAGACAATTTGTTTAAGCTTTTGCATCTTTGACTTCTCATCTATGAAGTGAGGTTAGTAACATTTACTTTCTAGTGTTCTCGTGCACATTCAATGAGTCAACATACAGAAAGCCCAGTGTCTGATTATGGCAAATGCCATAGTATGGGATCACCACCTCTTTCATTTTCTTTACTATATTTCCCAGTTCCCTGAGAATCTAGGTGAGGTGACAAGACTAAGTCTCACCAGTGGAATGTAAACATAAGTGATATGTCACTTGTAGACTGCAGCAGATAAAAGTTCTCTCTACTACATCCATACTATTAGAAGTAAGAGTTTTTGAGATGGCAAATTTGCAGGATGGAAGGAATGTGTTTCCTGCAATCATCACTTAGAAAAAAGCCACAAGGAAGAGCCACCTGACCCATATCAGATTCTAATGCTATCTACCAGATTTTTTTTTTTTTAATTAAGCTATTGTGGGGACCTGGGGTTTACTGGTTGTAGCAGTTAGAGTGATTTACCCTGTATTACATTTGTATGGGGTAAACACTTAAGGAATAGAAGCTGTTACTGTTACTATTATTCACAATCAAAAGGAACAGGCAGTGTCAGCTTTAGACTTGAATCATACTTAATATTCATTGACCAAAAGAACTAAAACAATTTTATTCTGACAGAATACTTCTCTCCTTACTCCACTCAAAAAAAAAAAAAAAAAAAAAAAAAAAAGAAGAAGAAGAAGAAAAAGAAGTAAACATATATTCGCAGGAGGCTGCATTTACAAAAAGTATGAAGAAGCACAGTATTTTATAATTTACTATAATCAGCTACATTTCTTTAAGGTCTCCACCTAACTTGAACTCCTTAAAGCCATTGGCTCTTACTCATCTGAACGACTGCTTTTACAAAAAAGAAAAGAGTACAATATGTTGGTAGTTGGTCCTAATTAGTAAAGTTTGATCTATAGTCATAAATCTGTTTGGACATAATTTGGGGTATTTATAAACTGAGGAACTTATGTGCATGGACACATGATCCTGTTCAAGTAATTTGTTGACAGACAATGAATAGGTACAAAATGTCTGAAGAAATACTAGGTAGAACGATTTAACTTCACTTAACCACTCCCCTGACCCCTCCCCAATTATTCCATGTATACTCTCGAAACAAGAAACAGTTTCTACATGCTCTGATACTGAAGTATTTAATTACTCTTTTAAAAAGTTTTACATTAGGAATCCATCCTGTGGCTAGTGTTTTGTGAATCTGACAGTACCCAGCTGAGTGAATGGAAGGAGGCAGAGGGCAATAGAAAATGCTACAAGGGGGGGCGCCTGGGTGGCTCAGTGGGTTAGGCCGCTGCCTTCGGCTCAGGTCGTGATCTCGGGGTCCTGGGATCGAGTCCCGCATCGGGCTCTCTGCTCAGCGGGGAGCCTGCTTTCCTCTCTCTCTCTCTGCCTGTCTGCCTGTCTACTTGTGATCTCTCTGTCAAATAAATAGGTAAAATCTTTAAAAAAAAAAAAAAGATAAGAAAATGCTACAAGGGCTCTTGTTGGTTGAATTAATTGTGTTTTTTTTTTTTTTTCAGTGAGTTCTAGGAGATTCTCCCACCTTTTCTTTCAACCTCCAGTTCCTTCCGTTCTCATCTGTTCTTCCTTTTCTTCTTTTGCAGATTTTCACAAAGGAAAAATGCCCCAAGGAGCTTTGCTGTATAATTAGGTATTAGGAGGCTGAAATCTTTACTGTTCCCCTTCCCTGACTTCTTCAAGTACAGTCATGACTAATTGTGAAAATGGGAGTGAGGAATACCTCTTGTCAGCAAATGAGGCATACCTGGGATCAAAGTCCTATAAACATGAAAAGGGACTCCAACTTTAACTTAAAACACTAAGCACAAGTATAATTATGAAATGGGTAATTCACATCTCCATATTAATATCTCATTTAACCCTAAAAGCATCCTTCCCTATGAGATGGGAAGAAAATAATATCTTCTTTTTATTGAAGAGAATTAATGTTCAGAGATGGTAAGATTGGTAAGAGACTATGTGTGCTGCTTAAACCTGTCTCCTGACTCTGTCAGCTGACAGTCAGAAGTACTAAAAACATATGAAGAACACATGATGGCCAAGCACCACTTTAATTCTGTGGGACGTTTGGCAAGTTACTGAATCTTTCTATGTCCATTTTGTCATCTTTAAAGTGATGATAATAATACTCACTTTACAGGGTTGTTGGAGGATTGAATTAACCTAAGCAGAGTCTTGAGAACATAGCATATACAGCATGTATTCAGCAAGTGTAAGCTGGTATAATACAATGTGGTAAGTATTAGCAGTATTCCAAATTAGCAAGTGGAAGAATTGGGTTTTTAAAATAAGGTCTAACTCCACTCTTTTAATCATGGAACACCTGTCTTAGATTACTTCACTGTTCTGCACAAGTCAATTAGTGTTATTTGGCACCAGAGAAAGACATAATTGAATACAATTAGTATTATATATTATATAAATATCATAGATTTAGTGCCCAAATGGTAAACAGTTACTTAAAATTACAAGCATTACTGAAGTACACAATATTTTTACTCAGCTTTAAAAAAAATCATATATAGGAACATTTGGGTGGCTACATATAAGTTTTTTTCAAGCTCAGTTAAGTGTTAGACTTGGTTTTGGCTAAGGTCATGATCTCCCAGTCATGGGATCGAACTCAGCACTGGCTTTGCACTCAGCAGAGTCTGCTTTGGATTCTCTCCCCCCCTCTCTCCCACTCACTCTCTTCCCTAAAATAAATAAATAATCTATAAATAAATAAATAAATATTACAAAAATTTAAAAAAAATTTAATTTTTAAAATTCACCCTCTTTAGTGTATAGCTCTGAGATTTGATAAGCACACACAGTTGTGTAACCATTTCCACAATCAAGATATAGAACAGTTCTTAAAGTTTATTTTTGAGAAAAGACTTATGTGAATATTCTAGAAGGAATTTTTCTAACATCATATGCCAATATAAGCATATCTCATTGATTCAATAAGTATTTACTGAGTTCTTCCTCTATGTATAGCATTGTGTTGTTGTCTATGAAGATGAGGAGAAAATACAGTAGTTTTGTATTTCTACCACAGTGCTAACAGATTAATCAGGAGATGGAAATAATAGTTTTTATTAAATTTAGTTTAAAAAGAGAGGATGAAAAAAGGATGACAAAGTGTCAGTGCTTCTCTAATAAGCATGTATTAAATAAATAATAACTTCTTCCCTCCCCCAACAAAACCTACAACTCAGTTTAATTCCTCAAATATTTGCTGTAGATAGTCTATCACTGAGTGGACACAATCCCTGTCTTCAAGCAGTTTATTATAGAGTAGAGCAGATAATTACAACATACGGCAGAAATCTATCAGAAGTACACAATGATATGTACTCAGAGAAAGGTGGGGTAATGGTGGGAGAATCCATAAAGTCTTTATAAAAGGGGCAGTATTTAAACAGGGCTTTGAAAAAAAAGGTAGAATTTCTACAGGTGTTATTCATGAACAGAGGAGAAAAATTCATATGCATCCTCTAAAGCTTTTACACTGTACAAATATAGTAGCCACTAGCCACGCGTGGCTATTTAAATTCAAATGAGAATAAGACAAAAATAAAAACACATCTCCTCCGTCACGCTAGTCACATTTCAGATACTTAATAGCCACATGTGGCTAGTGGCTACTGTATTGGACAGGATAGAGTATAACATTTCCATCATAAAAGAAAGTTCTATTGGATAGTGTTTCCATAGAAGGAACGACAATGAAAGGTCAGGATGTGGGAACATTGAATTATCCAAATCTCTGTTCAAGCTTTCAAACAAAATACCAGAAATAATGGTATATCCATGTATTTCCTCTTCAAATATAAATTGGAAATATAAGCCTATGTAAAGATCAATGACTCATTTGTTTCACTGGCTGGTCTGGTTCAATAATCATGCTGAGTTCATAGTATAAATCAATAATGAAGACATAAGACTTAACAGGCCTATCTAATTGCTCCATCTATCTGAGCATGCAGATCACAGTGGCTGAAAGCCAGACCCAAGGGCCCAGCCAAGTGTGGGTGCTGCTCTTTTTTCTGGCAGATTCCTGTTAGCTGACTGGGTCCAAGCTGACTGACGTGGGCCTTCATAGTTTCAGTCCCCTAAGAACAGGCTCATTGTTAAATCACTTGCTGCTTTTTCAGAATTAGTGGCAGTATCCATTGCAAAACCTAAAGGCAGGTAGAGGTCTGAGGGAGCTATAACTCAGAGAAACAAGTCCTGTCCTATGAATAAGATGAATTGGGTGATGTGTGACTGCAGTCATTGATAAATTTGTGAAGGTAAAGACTTTAGCCTTTAGATAGGAGCTGTTTTCTTGCTCTGTCTGAAGTGTAGTTTGGCTAAACCACCCAAGTTGTAGTGTTGTTTTTACAGAACCATCCAGGTCATCACTTCCCTAGGTCCAAACTAATGGTGGTATGTCAGGCCAGGAAACCATGTTTCAAGGTTTTCTATATTTATGAGAGTCCCAAATGTATGCCTTCATTGGTTTAAAAAATATCTAGAAAATCAAGTATCTGAGGAAACCAAAGGCAGTCCTGAATATACTGAATTCCTATTTTGTGAGTGGGTGCTCCCCCTTAATTTTAGATCCAATCATTGCTTACAGTTTGAACTTGAGTCCTTTAAAATATTAAATAATAATAGATCTTTAAATCTTTATTATTTATTTATTTATTTAGAATATTTTATTTATTTATTTGACAGAGAGAGAGAGAGACCACAAGTAGGTAGAGAGGCAGGCAGAGAGAGGGGGTAGCAGGCTCCCCGCTGAGCAGAGAGCCGAGAGGTCCTCAATCTCAGAACCCTGAGATCATGACCTGAGCTGAAGGCAGAGGCTTAACCCACTGAGCTACCTAGGTGTCCAGTAATTGATTTTTTAAAAAGATTTTATTTATTTGTCAGAGAGAGAGAGCAAGCAAGCACACAAACGGGGATCAGCAGGTAGAAGGAAAAGCAGGCTCCCCACTGAGCAAGAAGCCCCAAGTAGGACTTGATCCCAGGACCCTGAGATCATGACTTGAGCCAAAGGCAGATAGATGCTTAACTGACTGAGCCACCCAGGCATCCCAATAATAATAAACTTTAAATGTGCACTTTGGTTTTTAGACACCATCATTAGGTATTTTATTTTTACATGCTCATTAGATAGCAAACAACCTTTTGCTTAAAAAGAATTAAGAGTACCAGGAAAAAGTGGGGTGGGGGAGTGAGAAACTAACTTTAAGGATTTTATTTATTTATGTGAGAGAGAGAAGGAGAGAGAGAGCATGAGAGGGGAGAAGGTCAGAGGAAGAAGCGGACTCCCCATAGAGCTTGGAGCCAAGTGCGGGACTTGATCCTGGGACTCCGAGATCATGACCTGAGCTAAAGGCAGTCGCTTAACCAACTGAGCCACCCAGGCACCCAAGAAATTAACTTTAAATAATTACTTTTTAAAAGTAAGATATATTATATGGATAACATACACTCTATAGATATATATACACTTACTTTGTTTTTCTTATGAGGAAGCTTACAGAACCATATTCTTCCTCCAAAGACAGGCATTTAGAACAACTACCTAAGCCATCTTGCAACACTATTAACATATAAACACTTATTTTCATATAATGTCAACCAATAGAGTGTCAATGGAAAACATGAAAGTAAGAATCTGCATATCAATAAAACCTATATAAAGACAGATTTAATACTTTTCAGTTAATTAGGTTTCTTTTAAAAAATGCTTACAGTGATACATGGGTTTCAATTACCTAACACATTCTGACTTCACATTTGTTTGGACTGTTCCCTCAATGAACTCAAAGGACTGAAGAGAAATTATTTTTCTTTTTGGAATAGTCAAATGAGGGAAAAATTACTAATTTCAGTTTTCTTTATTTTCAGAAGGCTCCTGTGTTTCATAGATGAGGAAATCATACTGATGACTGAGCCATCCATCGTGTTATTTTGCTGGTTCATGCTACCTCAGTGGAAAACAAGTCTAATTTTTCCCATCTGCATGATAAAAATCTATCACTTTTATTGAGGAACCTACTAGTCAGTATAAACTCATTTATTTCAGGATAATCTAGCCCCTGAAATACTATTGATGACATTTATGTTTAACTGGATTGCAAGAACAGAACATACACAAGTCATTTGGTTCCCAGTTTCATAATTTTGGCATCTGTACATTATTTGGACAAGCTTAGGTTACCTTTGCTTGGCTATGATAGACATTTTAGAATATGTCTGGACTCATGAATATAAATAGTTGTGCAAAAATAAATTTTATAAGACCAGAGCTGGTAACAAAAATCACCTAGAGATCAACAACTCTAAAAGAATCTAGTGTCACATTCCTTAGAATGTCAGATTAAACTAACATGTGCCAGTCAATATTGCTACACTGCGACCCTTGATGCCTCCTAAGCAAAACTATTAAGTCCAACATTCTCTCCTGTAAGCACTTATCTGTAAGGATGGCTAACATGTCCTCTGAAGCAGATATTGAAACTGATTGGACAATAGGTAGATACCAGACAGGGGCCTGGGGGCCGACCTCTAGAAATAGGGGGAGAAAATCTTAATCTGCAACACAATGCTGTTCTCTTGAAACCCTATCATTTTCACTTCCCATGTGTCTGCTGCCTGACTGTGAATGGATTTGAAAAGGAATGGTTAGTGCTGAAAATTGGATCAGAGCTAACATTCTCTCATTTTTATCAGCAGCTGCCAAAGGTCATCTGACATAATAGCTGATGAATTCAAGCCCAGTGGATTTCATTTGCAATTTTCAATTTACTGAGGCCTCCAAACCCCACGGTGATAAAAGCTTCCCCTATCGTGGCCTGTCACAAACATCAAGAAACTGAACAAACCCACAAGAAAGAAAAAAGAGAAAGCTGTGCATCCTCGCAGGTACAGATAAGGAGAACAGGAAGAAATGGTATCATGCAGGAAGGTACGGAGCAGCTTGTGTGGCTAGTTCTCTAAATGCCAATTGAAAGGAAAAGACTATGAAGAACAATCAAATAACTTCCACAGAATAACATCATGTTTCTTTGGGGCTTTGTGTGAAAATTGCTTTCTAATCTCTTACTTGACATGCCCCCAAACAAAACCTTGAGTGTAAATATGCAAACAAATGAATAAATAATCCTCCTTTATTTGGTCATTGGAAGAAATGCACACTCTGTGTATGCTGCATTTACCATACTTTTGATTTACAAAATGCATGCTTGTAAAAGATCTTTTATCGTGGAAATGTTGGTCAGCACTAAGAAATCATTTATTTTGTTACACAGAAATGGTAGATCCATTGATTGATTTGCAAGGGCAGTCAAAGGACTGACATCCAACTACGTTTAAGTGGATCTAGACATAGTGTATATCAAAGGTGTATTAGCCAAAAAAAAAAAAAAAAAAAGGCCATTTTTTCCCTTGTCAAGCTATTGACAGTGAGCTTAGGGAGGATCAGGGACTGAATCCTGCTTCCAGGAATTGTTCAAACTGAAGAGACCATATGCGTAGTTCCATGGAGAATGACAAGTTTAAAAGCTGAGCAATCCATTTCATCCTATCCAACTTGACTCATAACGTAGCCAAGAAAATAATGGAAAGCAAAGAGATGTTTGGGGTGTAACTGCTGGGAGAATTTAATTTCAGACATGGATGTCTGGATTCCATTCCTACCAAATAGATTCAGAAAGGCTTATGAAATTGGTCTAATGAGGCAAGAGGACTTGGCAGTAGGCATCCACCAACCTGCCTAATGACAAAATTTCTCATGACAGACAGTTGACAAGAAAACCAAGAATGACATCAACAGGACTAGGATATTAACTTCATTTATGTGTTGCTAACTGTGAGACAATCACAACTTGGAAAAAGACTAATTCCTGGTTGAACTGATGTGATTGTGAGTGATGGACTTTTATAGAATTATCCTTTAAATTGTCATAACAAAAAATAAAACTATGGGCTACTCATCACAGTTGAATCCTTAGTTCTTAAAATTAATCTATTTCTTAAAATATTCTGTTATCAAAAAATTAAGCGACCTTTTAATTCTTCAAAGTTTCAAAATAGAAAAATGGTTCCCTCAGTAGCTAAAGAATGCAGGAATTAACATTTTGAAATGTGGGATATATAGTTTTATTCTAAAGCTGCAGAAAATATGGAAGACAGCCATATTTTTGCATTTTTGTAATTTTTTTTCTCCAACACAAAATTGTCAGAAAGTCACTTTTCTCTACCCCACTTTGAGCAGTGGGTGTGGTGCATAAACAATGAATTTGGGACACTGAAAAAAAATAAAATTAAATTAAAAAAAAATAAAGTTACTAGAGGCTCAAAGAGAGCTCCCTCTATAATTTGCAGTTTCTGTGGGTTCTCTTTGGATTGATAGCATAATACAGAGACCCTTGTGGTGGTAAAAGATTATTTAATGGGGTCTTAATTTAATCAGTCCTCTAAAATACACATATAACTTGGTGAGAATTTTTCATTATCTCTGTTCTTCTATGGCAGTGATATAAGGCAAGCTGTACCAATTGATCTGTAGTCACATAGCAGAAAGGTTAATCTCTTTTATGTTCCTTCTATTAGAAAGGCAGATCTTGAATCTTCAGGGCAGAGTCCTAAATTGTTCCTGTAGACTGGTTCGGAGAGATTGTTCTTTCTCATGCCCTATGACTAATTACATTCAGTCAGGCCAGAGCATTCCCCATTTCATTAATTAATTCTTTTATTCCTTCATCTAGCATTTACTTAGTACCTACTAAGTGTAGGACACTATGTCAAGAACCATGAATAAGACTTTTCCTACTTTCAAGCAGTTTACAGGAGCGTGGAATAAAGAATGTTCTAAGTCTGTTTTCTCCTTCCCCCACCCCCCAGAATTGAATTTATGTCATGTAACTATAAAAATTTAGAGGCAAGATGTCACTAAGACATTGACATAGGTTATTTTTGACTTCCCTCCCCCTCTCAAGAAGAACAGCAAACAACTATTGAGTAATAAGACACTACTGAGACAATCCTAGAACATGGGGATGAGGCTAAAGCGATCTGCTGGTCCCCCAAACAGAGAGACCAAGACAGATTGCATTAGAAGGGTAAGAAAAATAGCTGAACGTTGGGGGCATTGCCTCTCCCCTAGGCCAGCACAGCACCATGCTAAGAGGTCTCTCCTATGTCCCTAGCTCCTCTGAAGGAAAAAGAGAACTCAGGGGGACAACCAGCCCTCCCCCTCACACTGTGGATCACTTTGTGGGACCCACTACTCTGATCTTCCCCACAGAGACTGTAGTGCAATCTCCAGGGTTTAATCTCTGGGAACCTGATTGTGACAGAGCAGGAGTGAGGGGCTTGCAACAACGAGCATGTCCCTCTTGGCAGACCAAGTTTATACCTGCAGGACTCGAGTGGTAGTAGTCACAGCCAGCAGTTTTGCTCATCGGCCGAACCAAGTCAGTGGTATATTATGACCAGGGCACTCAGTGGGTTATAGATCTACCTGATTCAGACCTCCCAATGGGTATTGCCAGCCCTATAGCATGGTTTGCACACGTCCAGGAGAGGAGCCGAGTCACAGCCCCATGTACTGTCTCCCTACCACATCTGACCAGAAGTGCTGGCAAGAAAACCTGGAAGTTGGATAACCCAGAAATGCTCAAGTCAAGATGGGGAGGCAGAGTTGATCATCCTCAGAATAGGCAGAGGGATTTAACTCATCAGGCTGAGGGTAGCTCCTGGCTTTCTCCTAGATGTTGGGGAAATTGAGAGTTGCCTGGAATGGCCTCTCCCTTTCCTACCAGTGCAACACCTGGAAACTGCAGCAACACCAGTGCTTGAAACAAGGTAAAAGCAGGTAGAACTGAAAGTTCGCCAAGCAAAGCGAGTGGACCTATTCAGCCAAAGAATTTAGAGTATAGGTTCACTAGAGGTAAGACAACTTAGAGCTGCTTTTCCCACTGTGCCTACGCAGGGAAAATAATATGTAGCCCCATTAATGAATATAGCCTCCAGCCTGCCTGACCATGGAACCTAACCAAAGCACACAGGAAACTGCATAGCCCAATCAATAAACCCTGCTTACAGTGGCACTTGAACAGAGAGCATAGCCCATGGCTTTCTTGTCTGTAGAGCAAAACCAGTGGTCTCACCTCACCAGGAAATTCAGTGCACATTCTGGCCTGATGCAGATATCCAAACAAAGAGCTATACCAGCCCTGGGTCCCGTCCTGCTGTCATACCAGGGTAGGAAGCTAATTCCTAGCCTCATCTAGAACAGAATACAGTATCCAGTCCTGACCATCTAGTAGCCCTGACCAGAGAATCCAGGCAATTGCAATGGCCATTCTACAGCCTCACTTCGATGGGGAACCAAGTTAGCAGCCTCATCTAACTATTCTCAGACAGTATCACACTCTTCCTTTCCCCCATCCCCAACTTCAGAGCTTGGGCAGTTGCCTCTCCCCAAAATAGACCATAGCAGGCCTCACTGCCTAAGGACATTACCAGCAGACATACCGAGAAACCCAAACTGAGCTGACTGATAAAAATTAGTCTCTGTCAAAGCAAAACTCTCAAGTCTGGAAGAGGAATCCAATTACTCAAATGTATAGATTCCAGAATCTTCAGAATTTTCAGGAGTCACGAAAACCCAGGTAACTATGACATCACTAAAGGAAACTAACAATGTTCTAATAACTGATCTCATAGATGACTAAATGAAATTAGGGAAACAATGCATGAATAGAATCAGAAGATCAACAGATCAATAGAAACCATCAAAAAAAAAAACAAACATACAATCCTATGAATAAAAAAATATAATACCTACACTGAAGGATTCAAGAGTTTCAAAAGCAGACTTGAAAATGCAGAGAAAAAGAGTCAATGATCTGGAGGATAGGACATTAGAAATTATCCAGTTGAGGAGCAAAAAGAAAAAGAATGAAGAATACCTATGAGATTTACAGATACCATAAAAAAACCTAATATTCACAATATAGGAATTAAATAATATGGGAACAAAAGAAGAGGAAAAGAAAGGGGCAGGAAGTATATTTAAAGCAGAAATAGTTGAAAAACTTCCTGAATTAGGCCAGGAGCAAATGGGTAATATATTCAAAATATGAAAAGGATAAAGCTGTAAACCAAAAAGTCATAAACTATCTCTGGCAAAGTTGTTCTTCAGAAACGAAGGAGAGAAACAGACTTTTTCTTTATTTTATTTCTTTTCAGTGTTCCAAAATTCATTGTTTATGTACCACATCCAGTTCTCCATGCAATACGTGCCCTCCGTAATTCCCACCACCAGGCTCACCCAGCCCCCTCCTCCTTACGCCCCCTCCTCCAAAACCCTCAGTTTATTTCTGAGAGTCCACAGTCTCTCATGGTTTGTCTCCCCCTTCGTTTTCCCCCAACTCACTTCTCTCCTTCACCCAATGTCCTCCATGTTATTCCTTATGCTCCACAAGTAAGTGAAACCATATGATAATTGACTCTCCCTGCTTGACTTATTTCACTCAGCATAATCTCTTCCAGTCCCGTCCATGTTGATACAAAAGTTGGGTATTCATCCTTTCTGATGGAGGCATAATACTCCATTGTATATAAGGATCCCTTCTTCTTTATCCATTTGTCCGTTGATGGACATCTTGGTTCTTTCCACAGTTTGGCGACTGTGACCATTGCTGCTATGAACATTGGGGTACAGATGGCCCTTCTTTTCACTACATCTGTATCTTTCGGTTAAATACCCAGTAGTGCAATTGCAGGGTCATAGGGTAGCTCTATTTTTATTTTTTTGAGAATCTTTACACTGCTTTCCAAAGTGGCTGCACCAACTTGCACTCCCACCAAGATACAGACTTTTTCAAACAAACAAAAGCTGAGGGAGCTCATTACTCAAGCCTTACAAGAAATGCTAAAGGAAGTTCTTTGAACAGAAGTAAAAGAACGCTACTTAACATCATAAAAATGTAAAAAGGTAGGATGAATCTTGCTAGTAATGATAAATACATAATCACAGATTCTGCAACATGGTAATAATGGTGCTTAATTCACTTAAAACTCAAGTTGAAAAGTTTAAAACATGAACACAGTAAAAATCCATTGGTTAAGTGTCTGCCTTTAGCTCAGGTCATGATCTCAGGGTCTTGGGATTGAGCTACATATTATATACATAATAACTACATAGTTACTGCATAAGTACAATATCTTGTTATTAGTCACACAATATAAAAATATGTAAATTATAACATCAAGAGTCTAAAAATGTGGGGGGTAGGGACAAAAAGTGTAAAATTTTGGAACGACTGTGGAAGAAGTGGGAAAATTCTAAGAAATGTACAATTTGCCAAGACTTAATATACAATAAGCCTGGTGTCTTAGAGGGTCAGGTGTTTGACCCTTGATTTCAGCTCAGGTCATGATTTCAGAGGCCGGGATGGAGGTCCACATCAGGCTTTATGCTCAGCAAGGAGTCTGCTTGAGGATTTTCTTCCTTTCCCTATGCCCATCCCCTGACTTGTGCGCATGCGCAAGCACGCGCGTGCCCCCCCCCACTCTCTCTCTCAAATAAGTAAAATCTAGAAAGAAAGAAAGAAAGAAAGAAAGAAAGAAAGAAAGAAAGAAAGAAAGAAATAGTAAATCTGAATAGACCAATTACTAGTTAAGAGATTGAATCAGTAATAAAAAATCTCCCAATGAAAAAAAACCCAGGACCAGATGGCTTCACTGGTGATTTAAAAAAAAAAAAAAAGATTTTATTTACTTATTTGATAGACAGAGATCAAACTAGGCAGAGAGGCAGACAGAGAGAGAGAAGGGGAAGAAGGCTCCCCACCGAGCAGGGAGCCTGATGCGGGGTTCCATCCCAGACCCTGGGATCATGACTTGAGCTGAAGGCACAGGGTTTAACCCACTGAGCCACCCAGGTGCTCGTCACTGGTGATTTTTATCAAAGGCTTAAAGAAGAATTAACACACTCCCTCCCAAACTCTGAACAAACTCATTTTATGAGTCTAGTGTTATCCTAATACCAAAACCAGGAAAGAACATTACTAGGAAAGAAAACTACAGGCCAATATCCCTGATGAATATAGAGAAAAAAATTCTCAAGAAAATTATCAAACTGAATTTAGCAGCATATTAAAAAGGATCATTCATTGTGATCAAGTGGGATTTACCCCAGAATGCAAGGATGTTATAATGTACACAAATTAATCAATGTGATATATCATATCAATAGAAGGAAAGACAATCATCTCAATAGATGCAGGAAAAGCATTTGACAAAATTCAGCATCCATTCATGATAAAAACCTCAACAAATTGGGCACAGAAGGAACATATCTTAATATAATAAAGGCCATATATGACAAGCCCACAGCTAACATCATACTCAGTGGGGAAAGGTTGGAAGGTTTCCCTCTAAGATCAGGAAACAGCAAGGGTGACCACTCTCAACACTCTTACTCAACACATAAATATACATAAGTACTAGCCAGCTCCATCAGGAAAAAGAAGAAACAAAGTTAACAGAATTGGAAAGAAAGAAGTAAAACTGTCTCTATTTGTAGGTGGCATGATTTTAATACAGAAAATCCTAATGAGCCAACCAAAAAACTATTAGATCCAATCAATGAATAATGAATAAAGTTGCAGGATACAAAGTTAACATAAAAAATATCAGTAGTGTTTCTAAACAGCAACAATGAATTTTATGAAAAAGAAATAAAGGTATCGATCCCATTTACAATAACATCAAAACAATAAAATATTTAGGAATAAATTTAACCAGGGAAATGAAAGATCTCTACTCTAAAAGCTATAAGGCAGTGATGAAAAAAATCAAAGGCACAAATAAATGGAAAATAATATACAATAAGTGTTCATGGAGTAGAAGAATTCATATTGTAAAATGAAAATATTACCAAAGCCATCTATAGATTCAGTGCAATCCCTATGAACTTTCTGATGGCAATTTTTACAGAAGTAGAAAAAACACTCCTAAAACTTATATGGAACCACAAAAGACTCCAAGAAACCAAAGAAATCATGAGAAAGAAGAACAAAGCAGGAGGCATCAGACTCCCTGATTTCAGGCTATACTTTAAGTCCATCATAATAAAAGCAGTATGGTATTAGCATAAAAGCAGACAAGTAGACCAAGGATACAGAACCAAGAACCCAGAAATAAACCCCAAGCATATAGGTCAACTAATACTTGACAAGGGAACCAAGAACACTCAATGGAGAAAAGACAGTGCCTTCAGTAAGTGTTGCTGAGATAAGAGAATACTCGCATGTAAAAGAATGAAACTGGTCTCCTATTTTACACATTCACAAAAATTAACTCAAAATGTTGAATTATATACACAATGGAATATTATTCATTCATGAAAATAAGGAAATCCTACCATTTATAACAAAATGGATGGACCCTAAGTGCTAAGTGTAATAAGTCAGACAGAGAAAGACCAATACTATGTGACTTCACTTATATGTGGAATCTAAAAAAACAAAAAACACCAGACTCAGAGGAAAAAAAGTTCAGACATGTGGTTATTAGAGGCAGAGGGTGGGGGAAGAGAAAATTGGAGGGAGGTGGTCAAAAAGTGCAAATTTCTAGTTATAATATAAATAATTACTAGGGATATAATGTACAACATGATGACTATGGTTAACACTGCTGTATGATATATAAGAAAGTCGTTAAGAAGGTAAATCCTAAGAGTTTTCATTGCAAAGAGAAATTTCTTTTTCTTTTTCTTTCTTTTCATTCTATCTATATGAAATGATGGGTTTTACCTGAACCTATTATGATATTCATTTCACAATATATGTGAATCAAACCATCATGCTATATGCTTTAAACTTATACAGTAATGCTTGTTGATTATTTCTCAATAAAACTGGGAAAGAACATCAAAATAATGGAAAGTTTATACTGAGAATTTAGGTAATGGAATCACACTGTTGACCTCTACACATCTAACTTCGGGTAAAAGCTGTGTCTCCTTTTTAAAATTCTGTAACGTGTGAATCACTATAACATTTTTTTTTTTTGCCAAGACTACATATAATTTATACTTATTTACTAAATGCTTTTCTTTGACTAAACTCAGCTTTTTAAAATTAAATAAATTCTATTAAGAGGTCATTATCTGTACTATCACAAAAAAAGACTGTATTTTGAGCCATGAATAAAATAGGACTAGAAATATAAACATATAACTAGTATCATATTAGTTTGTGTACCACCTGCATAATTTCATATTTCACTAGTGGTATGAATACTATCCTTTGAAAAATACTGGTTTGGTGCAAGGTGCTAATAAAGACCAGTGTTACAGTTTTAACCTCCATTAGAATAACAGTTCCATGAGAACAGATTGTTTGATTTGTTTCTTGCTATACTTCCAGTTCTTAGAACAATGCCTAATATATGTTATGTACTAAAAAATAAATAATAAATAATAGACAAGGGCTAGTTAGCTTCTCAAAGATCAACCTGTATTTCTTCTACAGTCATATTCATCAGATTTTGTCAAAATTACTTATCTAATGTCTTTCTAAAGACATTAGACTGGTCAAAAACTTTGTTTTTCTTGTTCACATCTTTTATAATCATTATCAGCTAGAACAATGTCTGGCCCATAGGAGGTGCTCAATAATTATTCATTGAATGAAGGGACAACACCATTCCAAGGTCATACAGTTGTTGTTGTTGTTTTCTACAATCTCACTGGTTGTATTGGTCAACATTGGCTCAAAGCTATTCAGTACCTGGCACATTAAAAAAAAAACTTTGTTGAATCAATGAATGAATGAGTATTTCTCACTACAAATGATTCTTTAGTTGAAAATCAGGCTTTGAACTGAGGTATCACAAATGGATTCATTAGATATGACTGTAAAATCAAAGACTGGAAGAACCATATTTATCATTTGAGAAATCAGACTCAGCTTAAACAAAGAGATGACTTCTTTAATATTATAATTCTTTCTCACAAATTTACTGATTGAATTATGTATTTAATAACTGGGGTTTATTTGAGCAAATCAGCAATAACCTGTGCTACATGTAATAGGATTCAATTAAGATATCAATGAGAATTATATCAAAAAATAATCTGGGGTCAGAAAAGTTTTCATTAAACAGATTTAAAAAATGTTCCTTCTGACAAGTGAATATTGGAAATTAATTTGTTAATGTTCTTGATAAAGTGTTCTCGAAGTTCAAAAAAATTTTCCTTCTGTCTTGCAGAATATGCGAATATATATTGTGACCTGTCAAGAGTCAATTTATTAAGCACGGAAACATATTTCCTCACAAAATATCTATTAGAACCTTCTAGGTTGGGAAACTATCAGATCACAATCCTCCCTATGGGAAAAACTTTCCTAAAACAATAATGCTCATAACTACTTATAAAATACCTTCTGTGGCAAATGGAAATTCCACTCATTTCTTCTCATAAAAATATTTTATTATAAAATATGGCAAGTACATAGAAAGTTATAAAAATATGGGTACACACTGTTCAGTCAATATTTCCCATTTTTAAAAAGTGAAGCATAGTTGACACATTTCTCATTTTTATAAGATTTTTTAAGAAGTAATAAAATATTACTAAAACAATGAAATCTTCTGCATGCCTCTTCCCATTCTTTTTTCATCTTACTTTTCCTGAAGGTAACCAACATCCTAAATTGATACATTCCTTCATATACTATGATTTTGTATATTTTTTACACTTACACAATTTATATGATTCTGTATATTTTTCAAGTTATTATAAATTGGATAATACTGCACAATGTTTCTGGGATTTTTCACTGAAAATTTTATTTTGAGATATATCTATATTGATATACATAGGACAGTTTATTTTAGCTCTATATTTATTTAACAGATTTATGAATATATCATATTTTAATATTCTATTCTATTATTTTTGAAATTGTGCTTTCAATTCTTTGGTAATACAAACAATGCAGTAATGAGCCATTTTATATCTTTCCTTCCTTTATATCTTGGTTCAAGTGTGTTCTTCCTTCTTGTACAGTCCTGCTCAGTGAGCACTCTTGTATATCCAGAGGTGCTCATGCCCAGTGAATTTCGGACACCTCTTTTCCCACTCTCCCACAGGAGGATGGCTCCAGCAACCCCAGGAGCCAGGTTCCTATTGAGTTCCTGTTGAGTTCCCAGGTACTCTGGCCAGCATCCCAGTGAGTTCAGCACATCTCCCATGGGACGCTTCCCAGTGAAGTCCGTGAATATTCTTTCCTCCACCCTTATCCTCATGGACAACCTTGGCCTGGGCCTGCAATCTATGAGCTAGCTCTGGTCTGGATCAAGCCAGCAAACCTGCCTTCCATCCAGTGAGCAGCAATGACACCTTCAAACCACGAGGTCTGTGTCCCAGCCTTGGGGGAGATTCCTACACCCTCCTCTTTCCATGTTTCTTCTTTTCTCAGCTCTGAGGTATTCTTTAGAGTTTTACAAGTTCCTCTAGTAGTTAATCTCCTGTAAATAATTAATAATTCTTTTTTGAAAGAAGATTTTATTTATTTATTTGAGAGATAGGGAAAGCACAAGTGGGAAGAGGGACAGAGGGAAAGGGAGAAGCAGACTTCCATTGAGAAGGGAGCCTGATGTGGGACTCCATGAAGGGCTCCATCCCAGGACTCTGGGATCAGGATCTGAGCCGAAGGCAGATGCTTAACTGACTTGAGCCACCCAGGTGCCCCAATAATTCTTTATATAAACCTTCCTACTGCATGGTTTCTGTTTTCTGACTGGACCCCAACTGATATAGGTAGTTTTTCCTCTTTTTCTATTCTTTGAAACAGTTTGTACAGAACAGAGATTATTTATTCATTAAAGATTTAGTTTATATGAAACTATAAAACTAATCTGTACTACTCTCTCTCTTTTCTGTTTTTCTTCTCCTCACCTGTCCTGCTAGGAACCAGGTTTTGGTTTTATTATATCCCATTAGTATTTTTGTTTTTATTTCATTAATGTCTGCTTTTATTATTGTTATTTCTTTCATTATACCTTCATTGGATTTACCATTGTTCTTTTTCTAGTTTCTTAAACACTTACCTCAATTATTTTCTGAAATTCTGTTTCAAAATATTTTGAAATTTATAGGTGATTTATGCTTTAAGTAAAAATATTAAGGAGTTGCTTTCTGACTTAATTGCATTATGGTCAGAGATATGTAAAATAAGAGTTTCATGATTTTTTTGAGATTTGCTTTGTGACCTTGTATATGGATAATTTTTACAAATATACAATGGCCTTGAACATTATTCTGTGTATGCCTTCTCTTCTATGTTAGATAAAGTTTATTATTTTTGGCATCAAATATTTTATTGTTAATGTTTTATCTGCTTGATCTGTAAATTATTGAATGTGTTAAAATATCTAAGGATGTGGATTTGTAAATTTTTATTTGTAATCTTTTCTTTTTAATTTAAAATATTTTGAGGCTATGATGTTGACTGTACACATTTTCATGATTGTTACATCTTCTTGAAGGATTACTCCCTTTATTGTCATGTGTAATGTCATTCTTTATCCTCATTAATGCCTTTTCATTGAAATTTTATTCTATCTCACCAGTTTTCTTCTGATGAGGCCATTCCCTCAGAGGGAGGCCAGATAATGAAGGACCTTGTAGGCCTTCACAAGTTTTTTTGGCTTTTCTTTTCCTAAAATAGGAAACCACTAGAAAATTTTGAGTAAAAGAATCACAAGATATGACACGTGTTTGAAAGGGTCATTCTGCTACACTGTGAATAGAAGGAAAGGGGTGAGGGAAGAATTTAAGAGGCTATTGCAATAAAATTAACAAGAGATGACAGGGGTTTACACTTCCTGCAATGGCAATCTAGATTGTTTAGAACCTATCTTCCTGGTTACAGCAATTCATTAAGCAAGACAATGTATTTTTTTAAATATAGAAAAGCTTTTGAAAAGACCTTAGAAAGTAGAGATGTGTATGTCCAATATCTAGGGAAAAAAGAAACCTTAAGTGCTGAGTCCAGAATTTGTTTGGCTTTTCCCCTCATGGTGCTTCCCAATACTAAAAGCAGTGGCAAAGAGGCTAAAAAATTTATACAAAGCTTTCAAGATTCTAGTCCATTTAAGAGGCAATGACTTGGTAATAATCACCAGGATTAAAGCCCAGCTTTGAATAAATTCATTAAGATGATTTGGGTTGAGATTGGTATTGGTCTTCACCTAGGTTTTCACCAGAAACCAAAGGAAATTTTCTCTAGAAAAACATAATGTGATATAAATCCTCAAAATATCTTTAAAATAATAATGGGGAAAATGAGAAGATATGAATAACAAAAAGAGGAGGAAGGAAGGAAGGTAGGAAGGAAGAAAGGAAGGAAGGAAAGACGTACGAGAAACATACACAGGATATATAGAGATAATGGAGTTATTAGGCATAGCCTTAAAATAGGTATATTTCATATGTGCATAGAATTAAAAGGCAAGATGAAGAATTTTGACAGGGAATTGAAAATTATAGAAAAAGAATCAAATGAAGAAGTCTATACATGAAAAATACAATAACTAGGTTTAGTAGTAGATTAGATACAGTTTAGAAAAGATTTTATAAAACGGAATATAGTTTAGGAAAAAGTCAGACAAGCATGGAGAGACAAAAGAATGGAAAGTATAGAAAAGAGCATAAAAGGCTATAAAAGCATAGCAGATAAATTTGAAGATGAGAGTAGAGAAGGAACAGAGAGGAGGCAACATTTAGAGATAGTGGCTGGGAATTTCCCAAACTGTTAGAAGATATCAAGCCATATTTTAAAGAAGCATGGGATACCCTACACAGAATAACTATGAAGAAATTACAGCTAAGCACATAATAGATAACACTGAAAACCAAAAGGCAAGAATTTTAATAGCAGAGCAAAAACGAGACATTACATTCAAAGAATCAAGAATAAGATAGTTATTAAAAAAAAATAAGATGGTTGTTTTCTTAAAAGAAATGAAAGCCAAAGCACATAGGAATTGTTTTTAAGGCACTGAAAGAACTTATTAAATGCCAACCTACAATTCTACACTCTATGTCTTTAAAAAATGAATGCATTCTCAGACAAACAGAACCAGAAAATAAGACAATAGTAGACTTATACATTTCATAATGACAAAAATGTCAACCCACCAAAAAGATTGAAAAATTCTGGATTTATAGAAACATAATGACATAGTCTCAAATTATATAAAGCAAAAATGGACAGGACACAGAGGAGGTATGGACAAATCCACAAGTTTAGTGAATGATTTTAACATACCCCTCTCAATAACTAATGGTACAAGCAGATAAAAAATGGTATGAATACAGAGGATTTGGACAATACCATTTAAAAATTAGTTCACTCTCAAACTGCTTTCTCTTTAAGTGCACATGGAACATTTATCCAAATTGACGTATGCTAAACTATAGAACAAGTCACCAGAAATTTTAAAATATTAAAATAACTCAGAGAGGGGCGCCTGGGTGGCTCAGTCAGTTAAGTAACCAATTCTTAATTTCAGCTCAGGTCATGATCCTGGGGTCATAGGATTGAGCCCCATGTTGGGCTCTGCACTCAGCAGGGGAGTCTGCTTGGGATTCTCTCTTTTCCTCACCCTCTGCCCTTCCCTCCACTTGGGTTATAAATAAATAAATAGATATTTAAAAAAGATGATTCAGAGAATTTTCGCTGGATACAGTAGAAATATACTAAATATCAATTATAAGAACAATGCTAAAAATATCACCAAGTTAGGGATTTAGCAATAAAACCTAAATATGCAAAGGCATTGAAGAAAAAAAAACATTCTGGAAACCAGCAGATATTTGAATTGTATAATTTGTGGGATGTAGCTAACACTATAATTTAAGGGAATTTAAAGCCAAAATACATATAATAGAGAAGAATGAAGATTAAAAAGAACAGATGTAAGCATCTACCTCAAGAAACTAGAAAAGGAAAAGCAAACTAAATTAAAAAAAAGACTGATCAAGTAGAGGCACCTGGGTGGCACAGTGGATTAAGTGTCGGACTCTTGGTTTCCACTCTAGTTGTGATCTCAGGGTTGTGAGATGGAACCCTACATTTGGGCTCCATGCTCAGCACAGAGTCTGCTTCAGACCCCCTCTTCCTCCCCCCCACTTCTGCTCTCTCTTGCGCTCTCTCTTTCAAAGAAATTTTAAAAAATTATAGAAAGACTGATCAAGGAAAAAAAGAGAAGGTACAAATAATCAATATTAGAACAAGACAAGAGATCTCACAGATATAAAAAAAGTTATAATTAAAGATATAAATAATTTTATGCCAATAAATAGACAAATTTAGATGAAGTATAGAGAGTCCTAGAAAAATATAATTGATTGACAGGAAACAGAAAATCTGAAAATCTTGTATTTATTAAAGAAGCTGAATATATAATTTAAAACTCTAGACTTAAATAACTTCTACCAAACTTTTAAGGAAGAAATAAGCCCCAAATTACACAAACTTCTCTAGAGAAAAGAAAGAAGGGAAATCCTTCTAACTCATTTCATGAAGGCATCATAACCTCGATATCAAAATTTATTAAGAATATTATATAAGACATAAAAGTATGAGAAAATTTCTCTCTCTCTCTCTCTCTTTCTGTTTACCCCCCTACCCCATCTCTTTCTCAGGAACATAGATGCCAAAATCCTAAACGAAATATTAGCAGACCAAATACAACAATATTTATTTTTTTACATTTTTAAGAATTTATTTATTTGAGATAGAGAGCAAGCAAGAGAGAGCACACAGAAAGAGAGAGGGAGAGATAAAGCAGACTCCTCACTGAACAGGGAGCCTGAAACAGGGCTCCCAGGACCCTGGGATCTTGATCTGAGCCAAAGGCAGACACTTAACTGACTGAGCCACCCAGGCTCCCCAAATACAACAATATTTTAAAAAGATAATATGCCATGAGCAAGTTGGGTTTATTCTAGTAATGCAAGGTTGGTTTTACATTTGAAAATCATTTATTTTAAATCATGACATTAATAAAATGATTAAAAGAAAATATCATATGATCATTTCAATAGGTTCAAAAATAGCATCTGATAGAATTCAATACTCATTCATGTTAAAAATTCTTAGCAAACCAGAAACAAAAGGGAACTTAAAATGATAAATGCCACATATAAAAAGCTTATAGCAAGTATGATAATTAATGGTGAAATCTTAAAAATTTTCTCTCTGAAATTCGGAATGAGAAATGGATGTTCTATTCTATTATTACTATTCAACCATTTATTTGAGATCTTAGGAAATGAAATAAGGCAAGAAAAATAAAAAGTATAATGTTTAAAAAGGAAAAAGTAAAATGACTATTATTTATTAAGTAAAATAATTGTATATGTAGAAAATAAAATAAATAACCTAAATGCAAACCACTGGCATTAATAAGTAAATTTAAAGGAATGATAGCTATAGGGTCAATATATAAAAATCAACTGTATTTCTATAAGCCAGCAAAAAGCAAGCAGAAAATAAAATTTTTAAATGTTATCACATATAATGGCACCAAAAAAATCATTAAATGCTTAGGAAAGATGTATAGGATCTTTAAAAAAAAAAAACTATCATACATAATTGGGAGAACTTTTTTAAAATTTAATTTTATTTTTCCACTGTTTCAAGATTCATTATTTTTGCACCACACCCAGTGCTCCGTGCAATACATGCCCTCCTTAATACCCACCTCCAGGCTCACCCATCCCCCCAGCCTCCTCCCCTCTAAAACCCTCAGATTGTTTCTCAGAGTCCAGTCTCTCGTGTGTTGTCTCCCCTTCTGATTTTCCCCAATTCATTTTTCTTTTGCTTCTCCTGATGTCCTCCATGTTATTCCTTATGTTCCACAAGTAAGTGAAACCATATGATAATTGACTCTCTCTGCTTGACTTAATTCACTCAGCATAATCTCTTCCAGTCCCCTCCATGTTGATACAAAAGTTGGGTATTCATCCTTTCTGATGGAGGTGTAATATTCCAGTGTATATTAAATGATCTAAGTTAATGGAGGAATATAGCACATTTGTGGATTGAAAGACAGTAAAAAATGTCCCCAAACTGACCTACAGATTAATACAATCACAATCAAAATCTCAGCAATATACTTAGGGTGGTTATTATGATTAGTAAAGAATTGGGCCTCATTAAAAGAAAGCTGAGCTAAATAACTCAAAAGAGTCAAATTGCCCCACTAAACTAAGTCAAGAAAGGAAACCCAGAATTGAAAGATCTGGTATTTATAATGTGGGAAACTGTTTGAATTACTAAACTAAAATAAGCTGTAGGAGGGAAAGAATACGATGTTTCCTTTGTGCTTCATGGTCTGCATTTGTCTCTCACATTCATAATCTCCTTTCAGAATCTCCTTGAGAATTCTCAGCATCCTGAGATAGAAGATCATCATTCCCATCCTCCATTAAGGAAACTAAGGCTCAGAGAGGATTTCAGAGGTCAAAGACCTTCTAACTAAAATTGGGGTTAGAATACAGTCTTTCTTCTTGATTTTTATTCAAAGACACTTCCAAAAATAATATGTTATAAGATGACACACTATACACACCATACATACTACATTCAGGGAATGTAGGTACATTCTAAGTGTTATTTGAAATATCAGGTATATGAAAACATGAAAAGGAAGATATATACACATGGCTATTACTAGATGCATGCTTTTGAATTCACTCTTCCTTTATCTTAGAATGTCCCTCACTCCTTTATTACCCAGCAAATTTTAAGTTGTCCATTTAAACTCCACTGTAACACTCCTCTCAGCAATTATCATCTTCACAAATGCAGAGTTCATCATTGAGTTCATTTTCAGAAGAGCATTGTGTAGAGATTAAGAGCAAGGACTTTAGAGTCAGGCTTTGAGATGGCATTTTAGGTCTCACATTTAATAGTTTTATAACTTTGGATAATATATTTGGCCTTTCAATGTGTGTATTTCCTAACTATAAAATAAAGATGATAACACTATCATCAATCTTTTAGGATTGTTGCAAAAATTAAATAAGTTAATATATGTAAAGTCCTAGAACAGTGCACAGTCAATAGTTAAGTATTATATAGGTGATAGCTGGGATTAATATTATTCAAAATTAATACTGTTCCAAAATTATTTATTGTACACCTACAAAATGCCAGTGACTTGCTAATAAGCTTAGTTGACACAAAGAATTGATACAAAGTTTCCTGCTCTGTAGTGGGGGAGACAGATAATATACAAATAATAAGTAAACAAAACAATTTCAGATACCAAAATTTGTATAATGGATACAAATACAGGGAGGTAATAGAGATTAGTAGGTGGTCTGCTTTAAGGAGGATGGTTAGAGAAGTAATACATAAGTGATTAGAGTGGGGTGTACATCTTCATTACTAATAATGAATAATGAGATGAGCCATGAGGGGATCTGGGAGAATATTCCAGGCAGGAGGAAAAATAGTGCTGAAATGTCAAGATCAGAACAAGTTTGGTGTGTCTGAGAACAAAAATGGGAACAGCATGGGTACGGAATGATGGAAAAAATAAGAGAGGTAGTAGATGAAATTGGTGAGGGGAACAGTGTTGGATTATGTAGGATTTTGTTGGCCATGGAAAGAAGTTTTGATTTTATGTGTAGCTAGAAACCATTGCAGTAAGTTATAAGAAGTAAAGAGATATGATCAATGATTTGGAAAGATCACCCTGACTTCTCTGTGGCTTTGGTTATTTAGGATCTTTCATGATTCCATACAAATTTTAGGGTTGTTTTAGTTTCTCGAAGACATGGAATATACTTTTTTTGTGTGTGTTTATGTAGTTGTATTTCTAGCACCAAACAGAGAAACTCATATGTGCTATGTGATCAATAAGTGCTGGTTAGATTGAATTAAAAGAATTCCAAGAGGAGTACAAATGAGGAAGTTTAGAGTTGGAAGAAATTATATACAACAGAGGAAAGTATCAAATAAAGCTTTTTAGACCACATGGCAGTTGTGATGGGACCTTAAAGCATACTTGCGTGTAGACAGCCAACCATGAGAAAAAAAGAGCCTTCTCAGAAGAGAAGTGTGCACAAATGTTGAGAAGGTGGGAAAACCAATGTGTGTCCAGTATACAACCTTGATTGGTTGGAGTACAGTGGGTGTCAAAGAGAGCACTGGAAGGTAAAGCTGTAGAGTAAGTTGAACCCAGATCAGAGAATATTTTGAATACCAGGTCAGGAAATCTGAGCTTTCTCTTATAAGCACTGGGGTAGGGTGGGACATGGAAGGTTTCTGAGGAGAGAGTGTTGTAAACTGTCAGAGTTGTGCATTAGGATGTTAAATCTGGTACAGTAAGCAACGACTCCAACTTTCTCTGATTGCAGTAGCTCTCTCTAAAAGTAGCTCCTATGTTGATTGGGATTGTCATTATTCTCTTACCTCTTGTCTGTATTATTTTATCTTTTATTGGGTTGACTGATGGAGAAACTAGGACAGTTCTCTTTAAGAACTCTAGTTTGATTATCACTCTGCATTAAACTATCTGTTTCTGTGCTGCTTTCTTATGTACTTTTTTGCACATTTCTCAGGATTTGTCTTTATTTTCTCCCCACTGCATTCGCCACCCCCTCCAATCCTCCAAGACAGGTCTCAGGCTTCTTACCTAAGGCATATGGCTAAGGGGAGGGGAACCAGTTCAGGTTCTGCAAAGCTCTGTGCCACACACTGGCCAGGCCTCATCTGATCATCAGGTTGCCCAGGAAGCTCTGAAGTCGCATCTTGGTCTTTTCATAATCTCAGCTGAGCTCTTGGGAAGACTTTTTTTTTTTTTGGTCTCTACCATGAAAACATGCTGTTAAAAAATTGTTCTGCTCCCAACAGAGACCCCCTCTATCCTTTGCTTTCTCTCCTGAGTAGCTTCCCAATGCTTTCAAAGATAGTTCCCTTCTTGTCACAGTTGTATTGGCATCCCAAGCAGAAAGTGTCCTTTTGTCACTTTTCCATCCTTGGTTTCTTCTAAGCTTGCTCCATGTGGGTTATACTTATATCACCAACAAACACAGAGCTCAAATGGTCAGACTGGACCGAAGACGAAAAGAATTATTCTGACTGCATAGTCACAGGAATACAAAATCATTTCTCAATTAAAATTAAATCACTCACCTTTTTTTCTTTTGGGGAACCCAGATAATACCATTCTCACCATTGTAATGAATTTTGTATAAGTAAGGAATTAAAGAAATTGTTTTAAAAATGTCTTAGCTACCAATAAAATGTGACAAATACATTGATATTTTAAGCTTCATAGTAAGAGTCTACTGACATGCCATTAAAATGATAAATTTTTTAAAAAGATTTTTATTTATTTATTTGACAGCGAGAGATCACAAGTAGGCAGAGAGGCAGGCAGAGAAAGAGGGGGAAGCAGGCTCCCTGCTGAGCAGAGAGCCCTACATGGGGCTCTATCCCAGGACCTGGGATCATGACCTGAGCTGAAGGCAGAGGCTTTAACCCACTGAGCCACCCAGGCACCCCTAAAATGATAAATTTTAAATATTTTCCCTCTACTTAAAAAAAGTATTATTTTCTATATATTTATTCTAGAATATACATAAAGGCCAAAGTAGAATATACTCTCCAGGGAATACTACTATTATAATTTTATAAATATTCTTTTATTCTTTTCCTATGTATACACATTAATTTTTTAAAAAATAGGATTATATAGTATAGACTATTTTGTGATGGGCCTTTTAACCTAACACTATATTATGAACATTATGGTATTAGATTATCTATTTATATAACATTTTATTATGATTCCATTGTATATCATATAGCTGTGTCATAATTTGTTTAATTCCATTTTGTAGGACATTTACATTGCCCTCTTTTTGCTCCTAAAGGCAAAATAACCATGCAACAAAATCTTTGATATCTATGAAAATTTTGAGTGATAAATTCCTAGAAACCTGAGTCAACAGGTATTGAAAATATCATGGATTTGGAAATGTTTTCAGTTTACTATAATAAACTGGGAGACAGTTCCATCCTCAGTTCTCTAAGCTTAGAAGTAGCCTGGGGGAACCCTGGGGGCCTGGATGGTTCAATTGGTTAAGTGAGGAGTCCTGGTTTCATCTCAGGTCATGATCTCAGTGGCGTGAGGTCGAGCTCTGTGTCGGCTCTGTGCTCCACAGTGAGTCTGCTTGAGACTCTCTGTTCCCCTCTCTGTATGCCCCTCTCCACTGTGCATGCTCTTTCTCTCAAATAAATAAATCTTTTTTTAAAAAAGTGGCTTGGAGGGGCACCTGAGTGGCTCAGTGGGTTAAAGCCTCTGCCTTCTGCTCAGGTCATAATCCCAGGGTCCTGGGATCGAGCCCCACGTCAGGCTCTCTGCTCAGCAGGGAGCCTGCTTTCCTTCCTCTCTCTCTGCCTGCCTCTCTGCCTACTTGTGATCTCTGTCTGTCAAATAAATAAATAAAATTAAAAAAAATAAAAGTGGCTTGGAGTCATCATATACACACACATGACAAAGTTTGCTCCTTAGGCATCTTTAGAATATCCCAGTTTATAAATATCAAAAATTACAAATGAACATAGTGGGCAAAAAAAGAGGGAAGAAAACCATAAAAGAGACTTTTAACTATAGAGAATAAACTGAGGGTTGATGGAGGGAGATGGGTTGGGGGGATGGACTAAATGGGTGATGGGTATTAAGGAGGGCACTTGTTATGATGAGCACTGGGTGTTGCATGTAAGTGATGAATCACTAAATTCTACTCCTGGAACCAATACTACACTATTTTTTAACTAACTGGAATTTAAATAAAAACTTGAAACAAACAAATAAATAAATAAAATTTTAAAAAGTGCAAAAAATATTACATTATAGATACGCTCACAAAGCTTCAAAAAGTAAAAGGCTATTTGCTGCTTCACTTCTTGCAAATATAATTGGGGTAAATGAATTATCATTAGGCTGATTAATTAATCATTAATTAGGCCAAATTAATCATTCTGTATTAGTTCCATTATGCAGAAATTGCCTTCATTACTGCGGGAACTATACTCTTGGTTTAGACGTCCTTGAGATTGGGTAGAACTAAAAGTGAAAGTAAACAAGCAGATTCTCAACAGGATAGTGTAGTGATTGTTGCTGTAGTAAGTAGGACAGTGGTTGACTACAGGAACCCAAAAGGAACCAAAAGGCCAACCTGAGACATAGCATCTCTCGGGTATATACAGTTATACAGCACAAATTCTGGAGTTATACAGCACAAATTTCCATTTCATTTTAACTCTTTCCCTTTCCTAGATATTTCCTTACCAATCCTTTCACTTATCCTCCATGTTGCATTCTAACCACTACTTTGTATCCATTTCCCTAGCCAGAACACATATACATACACACTCCTTCCCATGGTCCCAAAATACTGTTCCCTAGTTCTAGATTCTCGCTTCTCTGTGACCTTTACAACTGATTGTCTACCCTTCCTCAAACACAATTTTCATTATTTCATTTCCTATTTAGGAATGTTTAGGGACCTCCAAGTTTTATCTTCTCTCATCCCTCAGTCTGAGACCCTTATCGATGGTCTCAACACAAGTTCATCAATCTTCCAGGGATATTTTGTTACTCTCTGACCCAAAGGAATCATTGTGGCCCCATATGAGATATATGAGTACATTCTCATAGAGCTTTTCTTCTAAAAATTCTTTCTTTATTACATTCATTAGCCTAGTTTTCCACTTCCTTTTTTTTTTTTTTTAAGATTTTATTTATTTATTTGACAGGGTAAGAGAGAGAAGCACAAGCAGGTGCAGAGGGGAAGAGAAAAGCAGGCTCCTGCTGAGCAGGGAGCCTGATGAGGGGGGTTAACGGAGGACCCTAAGACCAGGGCCCGAGCTGAAGGTAGATACTTAACCAACTGAGCAACCCAGGCACTCTAGTTTCCCACTTTTTAACATCCTACCATCCTTGTCTTCCTTAGGCTCATCTCCTGCCACTCCTTCCTTCCCCACAGCCTCCTGTATTCAAGCCACAATAAGCAGCTTGTGATCCCTGGAAGACTGATGATCTTCCACATCTCTTCACCTGGACTAATACTATTCCCTAAGTCTTGAATGTCTGTCTTACTTTCACCATGCAAAGAAAAGTACGAACAGTACCAATATCACTTCTGCAAAAACTTTTCTAACTCCCTGAACTTGCATTATACTTCCTTTCTATTCATTGCTTCCTATTCCATTTTCCCACAGCATTTGGTTTAAATGTTGTTTGGATTTGGATGAGTTCTATATATTTCCACACCTCAGCTACACTGTATAAAATATTTAGGGCAGGGATAATTTCCTATAATTATTTCCATATTTCTTATATTCAGCTCTTATTCTTCAAAGGCTGACATAGTGTTTAATAAATGTAAGCATTTTGAATGAATTCAGTTCCTCCAAGTTCTATGTTGTCTTGACGCTACAGATGGCATTTCTGTTCTCTATGTTCTGCTTTAAGTGTGCTGAGTTATTGCTTATGCATACAGTATATAATAAACTGTAGGGTGGCCTTTGCCTGGCTCCACAACTGCCCTCTTCCATCTCTGCCACCTCTTCTTAGCAACTTTCCTTCCAAAGTGCTTAACAAATACTCTATGGCATGCCACAAAGTCAGGGGAGTATTTTATAAGCATTTTTTTAAAAGATTTTATTTATTTATTTGTCAGAGAGAGAGCGAGAGCGAGCACAGGCAGATAGAGTGGAAGGCAGAGTCAGAGGGAGAAGCAGGCTCCCCGCGGAGCAAGGAGCCCGATGTGGGACTCGATCCCAGGACACTGGGATCATGACCTGAGCCGAAGGCAGCTGCCCAACCAACTGAGCCACCCAGGCGTCCCAGCATTTTTTGATTATTAAGAAAATTTGTAACTCCCTTGGCTACTGCTTCCAATCAAATTTAAGACAAGAGAATCATTAAAATCAATCACTGTGCAACACGAGGACATAGGTTTCCACATCAATATTTGTCAACCTTTAGTTGTGTATAAGAATCTAGAAAGTTAAACCCTGATATTATTATCCTTCTCTATTATTTTTACATAGTTTAGAGATACCCTTCTCACACTGCTGATAATAATGCTGCACATATGATAAGAAGACACTGTGCTGCTGGCCTGACCTGCATCTCATTTAACTCTTACAGCAATCCTAAAAGTTTATTTTCAAGACCAGAAAACTGAGGCTCAGAGAAGTATGTTGACTTGTCTAAAGTCACATAGCTAATAATATGGTGGAGCTGATATCCCTGATAAATTTTGAGTTTGAGTTCTCATTTCCAGTAAGCTCTTATGTCATTTGAAAACAACACTTGGGGGAGTGTTAAAGATTTTTTTAAAATATTGAACTGAAATGTATACCTTTCAGCTCTTTGCCCTAGTTTTGTACACTAAGTATATACATGGGAAGTTTTAATTCTTACTTCTTATATCCCTATTAATATTTAAAGCCTGTTGCATTTTTAAAAATTTTCTTTTTTACATCAAATATCCTCAGCTCTTTCAGCTTTCTCATGTAACTTGGCCTCAGATCTCATATGCTCTGGGTTGCTCTCCTTTGGACAAGCTCCAGTTGTGTCAGTCAATGTCCCTCTTAAAACTTGATGAAGCCCAGAGCTGAACACAATGCCCCAGATGTTTTTTTAACTGGTATAGATAATAATGAAACTATCACCTCCTTTGTTCAGACCCTTTACTTCTATTAATATATAAGTAAATGCATTATATTTCTTGGCAAGGCTGTCAGTTAAAACTTGAGGTTTTTTTCCCCCCAAAGAATCATGAAATTTATGAATGTAAGAGCAATTTATAGACTATTAACTACTATAGTAATGTGATTTGTTAATAATAGTATAAATGGAAGATTTGGCCTATTTTTAAAGCAAAAATTTCACAGAATAAATTTTAATTGATGGATTCTAAAAAATCTAATTCTAAAAATTATCATACTATTTTTAAAAGATAGATTAAGCCAATTTGCCTGCAAACAATAGAGACAAATCTACAAGTAGGAGCTTTGTAGCCCAAGGACTTTAATATTTCTAAAAAACTCCAGTGTTCAACATAGAAACTAGGCAACACAATTTTTATTATGCAGGCTGCTATGGACAACCACCAGAAGGTCAGAACATTTATAGTTAGAGCAGTTTCTTCACCAAACACACACATGTAAATTGTGTTTAAACACACAATCTGAGAGCTGCGTGAGGAAAAATAATCATCAAAGGAAAGCAGGAAGTGCCTTGCCTAAGTACTGGAATTAACTATTCATTTCAGTTCAGAAACTTTTACTAAGCACATAGTATGTATAGGTCATTAGTGCAGGTGCTTTCAAGGATGCAAAGAAAGTGGGACTCCTGCTCTTAGTCTGGGAGAAGAGACGGGTATTTAGATCCACAAATAGACATGAATAGACTCATCATATGAAACCACCATTAGTGAACCCACTTTCATATATACTCAATACTCTATGGAATAATAAAGATCACTTAGACCAACATCAATTATTTGGAATTTTCAGTTATCTCAGGAGGCCTCAAGTTTTCCACATCCCCAGTAATAGCACAGAGACCCCTCTACTGACATAGTTGTTCATTAATTCATTCAACAAACACATAAAACTCAGGAAACTCTAGCAATTAGGTCTGGTTAAAATTAATGTATTTATGGGGAATGAAAGCTAACAAGGTGACATTAGAAGCAGGGGCCAGATACAAAGGGCCTTCTATGTTGAGGTGGTATACGGGTTGTTTTTGTCTAGCTACTACCTTCCTTCACATTCTCCCAGTAATAAAATTCTCTTTTCCAGGACAGGACTGTCTTCACATTGTGGGGGAGGCAGAATGACCCTGGCCCCTTCACACTCAGATACAAGGGTGGGCCCATGACCTAAATCTAGACAATCAGAGTACCCTCAATCTATTGTGATTGATACAGAACAGGCAGGTGACCCAAACCAGGCTAATCAGGGTGCTGCCCTCAACTTTTCTGTCAGATCTATTTAAAGAACAATTGTTTCTAGAAGGGTTGCTGCACGGATGATATCACCTGCCACTGAAAGAAGCCAGGTTTGTCTCCAGGATTTTATAGTGTTAGTGAATAAATCCTATTTATTGTATAGGTTAGTTGAGTTGGTTTTGTTGTTTATGGTTAACTTGATTGTAATTAAAACTTATATTATCATAAAGAATTTGATACCATGACATTCATATCCAAACTCACATTATATTTATAAGTGGTATAGATATGCTTATCTATCTATCTATCCTCTATCTATCCACCCATCATGTCATACAGGCTCCAACACTGTGCTCAGTATACCAATCTAAACTTTATGTAATTTCAACCTCATCTTCAGCAAGGCATAGTCTCTATCTCTGTATTCCATATGTAAAATAGATTTTTATTAGTATTCTCATAAAGATGCTTTGAGAATTAATGAGCTCAAATTAGCTGAGTTAGGAAATTTTTAATAGAGCCTGCTGATGCTGAGTGATTATTTAACATACACTAGTGACCTGTTGAAAGCAGGCTTACGAGGCCTCCCTACACCCATGCCTTCCTTAATTGTGGCAAACTCCAGCATTTCTTTAGCTTCTAATTTTGGATGAATATCCAAATTCTGAAATTTACTATCCAGTGCTCTATTCACTAGAGAATATTGCAATCTTAAACCATGCTTCAAAATTGTTCTTCACAAAATTTTATGATGTATCAAAATAAGTCATGTCTGAAGTAAATGTTCTAATTATAGATGATGCTTCTTTTTCTATCAAAAACCACTTTAATGTGGAATCATTTCCAGTACACTTACTGGTAAAGACATATTCCAAAAGAAGGAAGTAATTTGCAAGTTTTTTTTTTTTTCTGTCTGAATGAGGCCTCTAAAAACAAATACTCATCTATAATGCATGGAGTTTATTTTAAAGCAAAAATTGTGTCACATTTTACCATGAGTAAATAATTATATTTCCTACTTTCTTTCTCCTTTTCTCCAGGCCTAGTAATATTTGAATTGATCCACAGAAAAATCACATTGAATTTTATCAAAAATTCAATAGAATACAGTTATAGCATTAATATTGTAGATGGTCTATTCAAGCAAACCAATATTTGGTATTTAAAAAAATACCAAATAACCAGTGTCATTATTTTTTGACTGATTGGTCAAAATAGGCTTTGTATGTAGTGACCAAAATAGGCCTAAGACATCAGAAAAGATGCAAGCTTTGTTCATGAGACCTACACTAAAACTTAATTGTTCAACGTACTTAACAGCCTGGCTGGCCCTCATACATACAAAGTCAAAGCTTAATCACGTGAAGATACTTGATATCTATAGCAAATAGGTACCAGAATTCAAATATTTATTTTGTTTCGGTGCTGTGCAAACTCCATGTAGAACTGGGTCAAACCAAACTCAGTTTAGGAGTTTTGCTAATGCATTGGCTATACAATACAACACAATACACACTTTCAAAAGTAAAACATTTATAGCGCCAAATGTCTGCCTGTCCACAAAAGCAACTAATGAAAATCAGAATTAAGAACAAACAGGAAATAGTCTTTTCATACAAAAATTAGGGGTCTGTTACCCTGCTTATAAATTAAAATCAGCTGTGAGATTCTGATTTCTGTGGCCTGGGATGAGACCCCCACATTTTTTGAAGCTTCTCAGGTGATTATAGTTAATTTAAGAATGACTGGCCTAAACTTTTCTAATCTTAAAGTATTATTTATCGAGAATGATAATAAAAAGCATGATAGTTGTTTCTTACATGAATAATCATGCAAATTACCTAAAGTCCCAGAGATTTTGTCTCCTTGCCTTTAAAATATGAATTATGTCACCTGTCACTCAGAATATTTTCAAGGATTATCAACATAAAGGATGTGGCCTGGAGTAATGTTTAGTATTTCATGAGTTGAACAGTCAAAGTCTACCAAGGTAGATAACCAGTCTGGGGCCAAGATGAGAGGTACTGGGAGAAATTATGGCAAAAGCAGGAGAGACTTAGTCTAAAGGACACATCTACTGCTTAGTCCTGCCAATGGTTATGTAGGAATATACATCAGTAGTTCCAGATCTTCTTCATTTTTTCTTAAGAAAAGAAAGAAATATGGATATTTTAAGTGTGAAATTTTCCTACTTTTAAAGTGGCTAAATGAAACTGTGTCACCAATTTTCTATTCCGGAAAGTCTTAATTCTCTTACCATACAAACATATTTTGGCCATATGATTGTGGGTGGTTTCAAATTTTGTTCTTATTTTAGGTTAGTTTTAATTAATTAATTAACTATCCATTTATCCTTCTTTCAAGTATTTCTTCCCAAGTGGATCAAGGATTTCTAATTTATTTTTATTGAGGTATAATGGACAAACCATACTGTATTAGCTTCAGGTGTATATCATAGTGACTTTATATTTGTATATATTGCAAACTCATCACCACAATAAGTCAAGTTAACATCCATCATGGTACATAGTTACAGAATTGGGTCAAGAATTTCTAGCAATGATTCTGGATGACATAGCTATACAATGAATCTATATTAGTCTTTAGGTATTGTGCAATTAAATGTTGTCCATGATGCACTTTTTCCCATGTTATTAATGGTACAATTTTATCTTCGTCTATTTACATATTCCCTCCCCTACCAACACTAAATCCTTCTTTAATTTTGACCTCAGCAATTTGTTATAGTCATTACTTAATATTTTTCATTTTTTGCCTTTTTTGGGGGATAAGCCAATGTTATTTCTAGCCATCTGAATTATACCAATAAAGCTTACTTTTTTATTCTACTGTATCCAATACCACTTAGTTTCACTATTGCTACTACATACATATATGCATGAATATAAGCAGCTTCTTCATCTTTCCTTAAAAACCAACAAATCCTATGTTATACTAATACTCCTTGTCTATATAAGATGGGTGAAGTACTTTGACTCTTGTCTATAAAGGCAGAGGTTCTCATTTTTTGTAATAGTAGCTAACCATGAAGGTGACAGGTTTGTGACTGAACTTGCTGAGAAACTCCATCACCATTATAAGCCACAAACATAGCACATAGACACAAAACATTCCTCCATGAATTATGAGTGAAAAATCTATTCAAAGTTTTAAAAAATGTAGCATTTATTTGAGGTCTATAATTGCTGTACAGAAGTTTGAGAAGTTGTATCAAAACCAATGGGGGCGCTTAGGTGGCTTGGCTGGGTAAGCAACTGCCTTTGGCTCGGGTCATGATCCCAGGATCCTGGGAACAAGTCCTGCATCAGACACTTCTGCTCTTCCGGGAGACTGCTTCTCCTTTTACCTCTGCCTGTCACTTCCCCTGCTTGTGCTCTCTCTCTGTCAAATAAATAAGTAAAATCTTTAAAAAAAAAAAAACTGACAGGAGGACACAAAATGAACTGACCGTTTGAAGATGTGATTTATATGTGAAAGGTGCTGTCTTTTGAGTATGCCTCCAAAGAGCTGTGTGTGATTAAAGTTACTCTGTGTGAGATTAATTAAGGTTTTGACCTGAATTAGGGTATCTTGAAAACAAGTCCTTCCTGTGTGAATGCAGCTTAAATAAATCAATTTGAAAATATCCAAATGCTCCAGGTAGATAATAATTGAATGATATTTAACTTAATAGTGACACATAATAAAAATAGTTACAAGTATAGATTAAGTTCAATTAATTCATGACTGATTTTTTAAAAAGAGTTTATTTATTTATTTAGAGAGAAAGCATGGGCAGGGGGAAGGGCAAAGAGAGGGAATCTCAAGCAGACTCTGCATTGAGCATGGAGCCAGATCTCATGACCCTGAGATCATGAACTGAGCCAAAATCAAGATTTGGACACTTTAACCACCTTAACTGAGCCACCCAGGCAGTCCTCATGATTAATTCTTAAGCTGACTCCTATTAATGGAAGAGAAGAATTAAATATACTTTTCTGTGGAACTCCAGCATTTGTGGAACCCACCACTTCACTTAGGGGGAGGATGCCATAAAATGCTTGGAACAGGAACTTGTTGAAGGGCAACATTTACCTCATTCTGTTATGGCAGAAAAAAAATCATAAAACTTAAAGAAGTTGTCAATATAATCATGTGCGTATATTTAATGCATAGATATGTATGTGTGCACATGTAACACATGTGTTGTTATATGTGTGAATGCATAACATACATATACCCGAGTTTGGCTTCCTTTCTTTCTCCCTCCCTTTTTTAATTCTTTCCTCCCTCCTTCCCTCCCTCCCTCCCTTCCTTCCTTTTTTCTTGGTAAGAAAGAAATAAGTAAGTCAACATTCAGTGCTGTGATGCAATCAACTCTTGTGAGAAGGTCATACTTAATCCATAATTGCCATTTACTGAAGTTTTGCCTAAAGGTATTATTTAAAATATATATATTTAGTTTAGTTTAGTTTATTTATAGGAAAGAAGGATTCAGGAAGTATGGACCATTCAAATATTTTATGTACTGTATTTGGAGTAGGACCCTTGTTGGCCGTTTTTCATTGAACCATAGCAAGTTAGACCTGGAAGCAACCTAAACAACCAAATAGATTAAATTCCTCATTTTATAGGGGAGAAGACTGAAGCCCTTGTGAGCTAAGTATCTCCCACTGACAACTAGGATTTAAGGCCAAGTCTTCCAGCTCCAAGTCAGCAGCTTTTTCAGCTCTACCAACAGCCTATCTAAACCAAACCAAACCAAATCAAATCAAAACAAAAAAAACAAAAACAAAAACAAAACAAAAGCCAAACCAAACCAAACCCGAGTCCATAATTCACAGCATAAGGTTAATAATTAAAAAGAGAAAAAAATCCTTTCCATTTGGTGAAAAGGTCAACCAGAACAGTAAGATACAGGTAAAGAGACTATATTTTTGCTCATTTACATTTTCAACCTATAGTTTTCATACAATATACATTATTTAACCCATAATTCCTACAATAATGAAGTAAAAGAGTGGTTCTGGGAAATACTGTTCTTCCTCAAGATGATCAGTTATAATCATGTAAGTTAGCTCTGATATTCATATTCACTATCACAAGATAGATTAGACTGGGAACATTGAATGCTGTGTTATAAAGAACAGAAAACAGAATACATATTTGGCATCAGGAAACCTTGAGTTCCAAACCTACCCAGTTACTTAACAACTGGGTGATGCTGGGAAACATAAACTCTCTGAAACCTTGGTTTCCTTACCAGCAAACTGGGTGTATTGATACATATGTTTGGGAACTCCTCTGAGTATTAAATAAGATGAGGTACTCAGAGTGCCTACCTCTCATGCTAAGATCTAATGCCTCATCCCTGAAATTTTAACAGCAATGACAAGAAGGTGGTTGGTGAATTTTCTGGGGCTATACTGAGATGACTGGTTGATACCCGAAACTACCTGTAAGATTGGACATCCATGAAGGAATACCTTCTTATTTTAACTTTTGTTCCCCATAAGCTGCTTGGTTCTAAGTATACTGGTCATTTGAAAGCCTTTTTTGTATTTATTCTGGTTTGTAGTTTCCGAAGTAAACTTAATATCCTTTGTCATTTCCCTAGTGGGACACCAAGTGCTTATTAAATGCTTATCGAATGAATGACGTTGAGCTTTCCATTAGGCATGTGCTTGGTGCATATATTCATACACAGGAGCTTGTGTGAATGTAAGCTCAGGGGCAGACGGTTGGCCCATCATTTTGTTCACAGCTACATCCCCAGTGCATATAGCAGTGCTTGGCACATAGTGCTCAGCAATTTGTTTGTTGGATAGATTAATGAAGTGTATGTATATATGTATACATGTATGCATGTATACTACATATGTATGTATACACATGTATGTATGTATACCATCCCATCCTAGACACTGTAGGAAGCAAGCCACTTTTTCAAAGCACTTGCTTATGCCAGTGCATCTGAGGAAAGACTGAGAAACAACAGGACAATTTAAGAAGTTACCTATACTTCCATTGTCCAAGTATTCACATTTGTACACTGTTTTTAGCTGCTACCGTTAGGAAAGGAAAAGTGAGATAATTTTTAAAACTAAACTAAAATTTAAAAATCTGTTCTTAAAGATTTTCCTAAAAGGAGATGATACCACATGCACTTACTGTCTATCAAAAGATGGCTTTTCACATTTGTGGCCTTTCCTAAGTTCATAAACAATAAGAAAGAAAATGTTATTTAAGTTTCTTGTGGTTTATGTGTCTTGTTCAACTTGCAAGTTCTCTGCGATTAGGAACTGTCACTGGTTGCAGTCTGCCTCTTCCTCACCTGACACTGTTGGACATACACTTAGGTGCTCAATAAATGTTTGAGGAGGAAGATGATGTTTGTTCAAATGAAATTTACTGAAGTAGTAAAACTTATATTTATGAACCCAGTTTTAATGTCTCTTTCACGTTTCCTTTACATGCTCTATAAAGTCAAGATCATTTTTTAAAAATACATGACTAATTTTGGACCGCATCTGGTCATTTTATGACAACTGAAATAGATGAGTGCATATAGACAGCATCTATAATAAGAACAGAATTCTTTTGAGTGACCGGAGCATCATGTTGCCATCAAGTGTATAGTGGAGAGGACTAGCAGGCTCCCTTTCCAGTTCTTCTCTTATTCTGTGCCAACTGGGCCCTCGGTCTTATTGGTATCCAATAATCAGCCCGATTACAGTTAGCCCTGGGAGACATGACAGAAAGAGAGTCCTCATCTTGCATTAATTGCTCCTATTGAAACTATGCCACATCTCTCCAAGCTAGATGTTGCTTAGTATCCCTTTGATATGATAATGACATGCTTCTTAGCAGATGAATATGCAAATTAAAAGCAGTAATTTGGTGGCATGCACCTGCTGACACTGCACGGCTATGCTTATGTGCTCTGCTGTAACACTGCAGCCACACAAAAGCATCACAGAGGTAAAATTAAATTCTAATGTCGTATATATTAAACAGATGCTTCCACTTTTCTTTGTATATCTACTTTTACAGATTTTGCCATTGGAATCTCAGTTCTCTTCATGCAATTAATGGACATTGATGTGTCATACACAGAAGCGTACTCAGTGCCATTTAAGGAGGCTGATTTTAAAGAGGTGGCTTACATATATGCACATTAGGAGATGAACATTTCTTCTTCATAGCATAGAAGCTGATGACTTTACTCTTGTTGCACAAAGACTCCTATTCATACAAGGAATGTATCCTTGGGCTGCAAAGCCAAAAATCACGTTTCTATAGCAAAGATGTGCACTGAAATAGAGTTACTTCATATCATCTGAAAAAGGATTCCAAAATGATTTCAAGAGGCTAGCAAAATACCCAGAATCAATAAGCTAAATTCTTGGCTTCAAGAGGCGAGTTACAATGAATGAGAAATGGTGATTGCTTAGGTGGGAACCTAAAAGTCTTTATCAATGTGTCATGTAGCTCAACCTGCCAGAATGAAGCATTCTTAAGACAAAATTTTATAAAGTGTGCTACTTCTCTGTTTTTTTCCTTGCTCTTAAGCCAGGTAGCATTCACACAGTTACATATATATGACAATAACTGAACTGATTGAGATTGAACTGTTTAATAGGGCATACACAAATTAAACATATATTTTTATACAGTGAACATTTTATATTATGCATTTAATGATTACATATTATAAAAAGTGGACACATTCCAATTTAATTAAATCTCTTTTGTTGGACCTCTATGTTTTTTTCCAATTCTTTAATTACATAAATACTACTGCAATGAACATCTTCAAACATATAGCATTTTTTTCCTTGTGATTATTTCTCTGGAGTAATATTTCAGAAATAAGATTACTAGGTGAAAAGATAAAGCCATGTTATAGATGAAAAAAGAAAATCTCTGGCGAGCTATTTCTCTTATTTCACAGTATATGCTTTTTAGAAACTTAGAAAGAGAGATGCTTTTATGGTTATATAACTGGAGACTCAATTTTCAACTTCCATATACAGGCATGTTATATGTCTCCGTCTACATTGATTTAAACATATTTTGTATCTAAGTTTTAGATATGGGTGGGGTGATTCACTGCTACTTTACAATGCCATAAGCATCCAGGAGTAAACACTACAGAGAAATACAATAGCATTTGCAATGACTCAGGATAATGACTTAGGATAATCTGAGAAGTTGTTCCATTCTTTTCAGCCTCCTTTCAACCTTTGAAATTGCTCTAAGTTTCTTGTATACTGTACCAGTTTGAAGCACGGGATATAAATTCTTCTTTTTAAAATTTAATTTAATTTTACTTAAATTCAATTAATTAACATGTAGTGTATTATTAATTTCAGAGGTAGAGTTCAGTGATTTGTCAGTCTTATACAACACCCAGTGCTCACAGGATATGAATTCTAAAATCCAGGTGTCCCGAATACTGGAATATTCACTGTAATGGGAAGCAGAAGATGCAGGTTTTAGATCCAACTCTAACATAATAAGCTGGACAAGCAATTATATTTAATTTTCTGGGCCTCAGATTTTCATTGGAAATAGGCATCCACTTAACAAATACATATTGAGTGCCTACTGTGTGCTGGGCACTTACTGTTCAAGGTGATGGAGGTAAGGGCAAGGAATAAAACAAGGACCCTCTCTTATACAGCTTACATGCTAGTATGGGAGAGAACAAATAGATACATGTAATATGAGATGATGAGCTCAGTCACTTTACAGTGCTCCACACCACTCCATCTTCTCTGCCCATTGCCAGCAAGCCTTCAGATTGACTCCTAAGACTGAACTCTGATTCAAGGTATCTTTAAAATAAATACACTTACTAATGGAAATCTGTTATTCCTCCTAAAATTAAAAATCCTCTTATTAAACTTCTGCCTATAGCTACCAACTTATTTCTTTGTTCCCCTTTACTTTTTTTTTTTTTTAAAGATTTTATTTATTTATTTGAGAAAAAAGAGAGGGAACACAGAGGGAGAGGGAGAAGGACAAGAAGACTCCCTGCTGAGTGCAGAGCTCTATGACCTGAGGACCCTGAGACCACGACCTAACCTGAAAGCAGATGCTTAACCACTGACCCACCCAGGTACTCTTCCCTTTATATTTTTTATTTTTTATTAAAAAAAATTTTTTTTTTAATTTGACAGACAGAGATCACAAGTAGGCAGAGAGGCAGAGAGAGAGGGTGGGGGGAAGCAGGCTCCCCGCTGAAGAGAGAGCCCTACTCGGGGCTCGATCCCAGGACCCTCGGATCATGACCTGAGCTGAAGGCAGAGGCTTTAACCCACTGAGCCACCCAAGTGCCGCCTCCCATTATTTTTTAAGTAAAAAGTTCTTGAAAGGGTTCCTGTACTTAATGTCTCCAGTTTATTTTCTCCCATTTTCTCTTGGACATGATGTCACTCTAAACAAGCTTTTGCCCCCACCGTTCTATCCAAATTATTCTTTGTCAATATCACAAGTGACTTCCACATTGCTGAAGCCACTGGTCAAGTCTCAGTCCTTTTCTTATTCTTCCCTCTACTATTAATTCTTACCACTATTAAATATAATAATAATCATAGCCAGTATATAATATATTTGAAAGTTACTAGGAGAGTAGATCCTTAGAGTTCTCATCATTAGGAAAAAAAAAAACCACTTTTCTTATTTCTTTATACTGATAAGAAATGATGGGGGCTAACTAAAATCACTGTGATAATCGTTTCACAATATATATGTCAAGTAATTGTGTTGTACACCTTAAACTTATATATTGCTGTATGCCAGTTACAACACAATCAAATGGGAAGAAAAAAATAACAAAAATGTCCAACAATAAAAATAAATAATAATCATAGTTGTCATTTATTAGGCACTTGCTATAACCCAGGCACTACTCTAAGTGTGTTAAACAAAGTAAGACACATAAGCCTCACACTAACCATATAAAACAGCATTAAAATACCCTTTCTACAGACGGAGAAGGAGACAGAGAGGTGTAGTGACTTTTTCAAGGTCACACAGCAAATAATTTGCAGAGCTGGATTTGAACTTGGCAGAAATGGCTGCAGAGCCTTTATCTTAGCCAGTATGTAGTGTTGACTCCTTGGCATTTGACGGAATTGATTGCTCCCTCTTCCTTAAACTACTGTCTTCACTTGGCTTCCAAGATACTATGCTTCCCTGGATTTCTTTCCTTATCTTCATGGTTGTTCTTTCTCATCATTCCCACTGGATTTCCTAAATATTAACATTGGAGTGTCTCAGAGTTAAGCCCTTTAATCTCTTCTCTCTATTCACTCTCTTGGTGATCTTATCATAAAACTCTTAACTTTAAGTCACATGTAAATTCTGAAAATTCCCCAATTTTTACCTCAAAACCAACATTACCACTAAAAGCTTGATTCAAATCTCCACTTCACAACTCCACTTTGAGATTTAAGTATCATAAACTTAATAAAATTGGACCTAACCTCTGATATTCTCACTTCTATCCCAAACCAGCTTCTCTTCTCTGTTAAGAACAACTCCATTCTCAGAAGTTGTTTAGGCTCAAAATTTTGGAGTCTTTCCATACAAATGACCAACAGACACATGAAAAAAAATACCCAACGTCACCTCGGCATCAGAAAAATACAAATCAAAACCACAATGAGATACCACCTCACACAGGTCAGAATGCCTAAAATTAACAAGTCAGGAAACAACAGATGTTGGTGAGGATGCAGAGAAAAGGAAGCCCACTTACACTGTTAGTGGGAATGCAAACTGGTACAGCCATTCTGCAAAACAGTATGGAGGTTCCTCAAAAAAGTTAAAAATAGAGCTACCCTACAACCTAGAATTGCACTACTAAGTATTTATCCAAAAGATACAAACATAATGATTTGAAGGGCACACACACCCAATGTTTATAGCAACAATGTCCACAATAGCCAAACTCTAGAAAGAGCCCAGATGTCCATCGACCGATGAATGGATAGAGAAGATGCGGTACACACACAATGGAATATTAGTCAACCATCAAAAAGAATGAAATCTTTCCATTTGCAATGACACAGATGGAATTAGAGGGTATTATGCTAAATGAAATAAGTCAGTCAGAGAAAGACAAATACCATATGATTACACTCATATGTGAATTTAAGAAACAAAACAGGTGAACATTAGAGGAAGGGAAAGAAAAATAAAATAAGATGAAAATAGAAAGGGTGACAAACCTTAAGAGACACTGAACTCTAAGAAACAAACTAAGGGTTGCTGGAGAGGAGGTGGGTAGGGGAAGGGATAATGTGGTAATGGGGATTTAGGAGGGCACTTGATGTAAGGAGCACTGGGTATTATATGCAACTAATGAATCACTAAATTCTACCCCTGAAACTAATAATACAGTATATGTTAACTAAATTGAATTTAAATAAAGAATTTTTAAAAATTTGGAGTCTTCCTTGACTCTCCTCTTTTTCTCACACTCCATATCTTATCCATTAGCAAATCTTATTGGTTCTACATTTGAAACCTTCCAGAATTCAACTATTTTTCATTACCCCCAGTGCCACAGTCCTGGTCTGGGTTACAGCCAATTTTTTTTTTTATTATTGCAGTAAACTCCTAACCACTATCCCTACTTATTCCTTTGTTCCTTTACAATCCAGCCAACCTATCAATGGAACTAAGAACATCCCACCCCTCTAAAGACAATGGCTTCTCATTTCATTCAGCAAGAACCCAATGAACTCAGTACAGTTTCAGGATAAAAGATTAATACCCAGAAGTCAATAGCATTTCTATATAACAATAATGAACTATCACAAAGAGAAATTAAGAAAGCAATCCCATTTATAATGGCAGCAAAAAGAATAAAAAACCTAGGAATAAATTTAACCAAAGAGTGAAAGAGCTACACTGTGAAAACTATAAAACACTGATGAAAGAATTTGAAGATGATACAGACAAATGAAAAGATACTCCATGCTCATGGATTAGAAGAATTAATATTGTTTAAATATTCATACTACCCAAAGCAATCTATAGATTCAGTACAATCCCTAACAAAATACCAATAGCAATTTTCACTGAACTAGAACAAGTAATACTAACATTAGTATGTAACCATAAAAGACCCCAAATAGCAAAGTGATTTTGAGAAAAAAGAATGAAGCTGGAGGGGTGCCTGGGTGGCTCAGCGGGTTAAAGCCTCTGCCTTCGGCTCAGGTCATGATCTCAGGGTCCTGGGATGGAGCCCTGCATCGGGCTCTCGGCTCAGTGGGGTCTTGCTTCCTCCTCTCTCTTTGCCTGCCTCTCTGCCTACTTTTGATCTCTGACTGTCAAATTAAAAAAAAAAAAAAAAAGAATGAAGCTGGAGATATCACAATACCAGATTTCAAGATATACTACAAAGCTGCAGTAATCAAAACAATATGGTACTGGCACAAAAACAGACACAGATCAATGGAGCAGAATAGAGAGCCCAGAAATAAATCCACACCAACATGCTAAATTAATCTATGATGAAGAAAGCAAGAATAAACAACAGGGAAAAGAAAGTCTCTTTAATAAATAGTAGCTGAAAAAAAGCTACATGCAAAGAATGAAACATACACAAAAATAAACTCCAAATGACTTTAAGACCTAAATGTGAGACCTGAAACCATAACAATCTTAGAAGAGAGCACAAGTAATAATTTCTCTGACACTGGTCCTAGCAACATTTTTCTAGATATGTCTTCTAAGGTTCTAAGGCAAGGGAAACAAGCAAAAATAAACTGTTAGCACTATATTAAAATGAAAGACTTTTGCAAAGCAAAGGAAACCATAAACAAAACAAAAAGGCAACCTAATCAATGGGAGAAGATTTGCAAATTATATACCCAGTAAAGGGTTAATATCCAAACTATATAAAGAACTTATACAACTCAACACATAAAAACCCCCAAACAACCTGATTAAAAAATGGGGAGAGGACCTGTGTAGGAATTTTTCCAAAGAAGACATACAGGTGGCCAACAGACTTATGATGCTCAACATCATACTCATCAGGGAACTGTAACTCAAAAACAGAGTGATATATCACCTTACACCACTCAGACTAGCTAAAATAAAAAACATAAGAAATAACAAGTGTTGGTGAGGATGTGGAGGAAAAGGACCCCTTGTACAATGTTGGTGGGAATGTAAATTGGTGCAGCCACTGTGCAAAAACATATGGAGGTTTCTCAGAAAATTAAAAATGATTTAATAATTCTTCTACTGGGTATTTACCCAAAGAATATGAAAACATTAAGTCAAGAAATATATATACCCCTATGTTTGTTACAGTATTATTTAGTATTAATAGCTGAGATATGGAACCAATCTAAGTGTCCACTGATAAACGAGTGGATAAGGAAGATGTGGTTACACACATACACACAGATACAAATACACAATGGAATATTTCATAGCCTTTAAAAAGAATGAGATCTTGTCACTTGTGATGACATGGATGGACCTAGATGGTATTACGCTAAGTGAAATAAATCAAACTGAGAAAGATAAATACCATACAATTTCACTCATTTGTGGAATATAAAATTTAAAGCAAATGAATAAACAAACAAAAAGCAGAACTGGTCCTATTAGTACAAAGAACAGACTAATGGTTGCTAGAGGAAGGGGGTGAGGAGATGGACAAAATGGGTGAAGGGGAAAGAGGGATACAGGCTTTTTTAAATTTATTTTATTTTTTAAAAGATTTTATTTATTTATTTGACAGACAGAAATTACAAGTAGGCGGAGAGGCAGGCAGAGAGAGAGCAGGAAGCAGGCTCCCCACTGAGCCACCCGGGTGCCCCGGATACAGGCTTTTAGATATGGAATAAGTAAGTTCTGGGAATAAAAGTTAAAGCATAGAAAATAGAATCAGACATTGTAATAGCATTGTATAGTGACCAATGTTAGCTACATTTGTGGTGAGGATAATACAATGTCTAGAGAAGTTGAATCACAATGATGTACACCTGAAACTAATGTAATATTGTGTGTCAACTATACTACCAACCTCCCTTGCCAAAACCGAAAGCCATTATAATGGTCTATAAGACTCCCTAAAATCTAGCCCCCTAGTATTTCTCTGGTCTTACCTCCTATGATTCTGTTCCTTGCTCACTCTGATTCAGCCCCACAGGGATCCTTGCTCTTCCCAGAATTTGCCAGGCATACTTGGGCCTCTTTGCCTTTGCACTGACTCTTCTCTCTCTGACATCTTTCCCTCTTATATATGAACCTGGCCTTCTCCCTCTATCCTTCAAGAATTTGCTCAAATGTCCCCTTTTCAGGGAGGCCTTCTCTGACTACCTTATTTAAATTGTACCCAAACACTTCTGATTCCTTTTCCCTGCTTTATCATTTGTTACACTATATATTTTATTTATTTATTTTTCTATTTCCCCAGGTAGAATGTTGCATGAGCAGGGAATCTGGTCTGTTTTCCACACTAGGCACCTAGAACATTATCTGGCACAAGGTAGGAAAATTACTAGTTCATAAAAGAGGAATTTAAGTGGTGGGAGATTTTAGATAAAATAAGTTTGATTTCTTGATGTTCTCCTTCAGGTGAGGAAGGACTTTCCTAAAAACTTTCGGCAAAATTTTCCTTGCCTTTCATTGTCATAAATTCTGACCAAACAGTGATAAAGAGAGCAGGGGCTGAGATCACCTTTGGTTTAATCACACCCATCCTACAGCTGAGGGTAGGGTTGGCTTCCCTTGAGGCACATCATATGGAGGGGCAATACTGAAGAAACCAGGAATCTAAAGGGAGAAAATGCTGAGCTAGCCATGTCTACTACAGACACCTTAAAGTGGAAGTGGTGGCTGTGTGGATATTAGACAACTCATTTTCTCATACTCTCCTCAACACAAGAATTTAGCAATTAAAAAAACTTAGCAACCTTGACAGCTGAAAAATTATACCTCACTTCTAATTTCAATTTCTCTGACTACTCTTGACCTGAAATACATTTTTATTTGCTAATTGATCATCTGTGTTTTCTGGGATGCCTCAGCCAGTTTAGCATCTGCTCTCAACTCAGGTCATGATCCCCAGGGTCCTGGAATTCCAGGAGTCCTACATTAGGCTCCCTGCTCAGTGGCGAATCTGCTTCTCCCTGTCTGCCATTCACCCTGCTAGTGCACTCGCTCTCTCTCTGACAAATAAATATTTTCAAAAATCACGTATGATGTTTCCTGTTTTTAAGATTACCTGGTCATATTCTTTGCTCATTTTTTCTATTGGATTATCTTTTTCTTGTTAAAAATTGAGAGCCCTTTATATATTCCATATGTAATACTTTGTTATATAGATAGTAAATACTTTCTCCCGATCAATTGCTTATCACGACTTTGTTTATGGATTTTTACTGGGTCATACATTGGTTTTAAATTTATGTATTCAAATTTATCATTTGATTTTTAGCTTCTAGGTTTTGTCTTAAGGGAGCTTGTCCTACTCTAACATCATAAATATTTTCTGAATTTAATGGTTTAAAATACAATCTTTATGATATCTTAAAGTTGCTTTTCTAGACTCTCCATCTATTCCATTTATTTATCTATTTGCCCCCAATATCAAGCTCTTTTAATTTCTTAACATGCTCTGATATTTTAGAAGGTTTTAGAAGATTTTATCTTCCTTGTTCTTAACTTTCTCACCTCCAAATATATTTTCGAATTAGCTTCTAAGTTTTTGTATGGCATTGCATTGAATTTATAGGTTAATGTGAAAAAAATTGCTAGCTTTACTATACTGAGTCATTCCATCTATCATTGAAGCAATGTGTTACTACCTACTTCATATATATCTTGTATAATTTTTAAGTTAATATCCTATATCTTTTGTAGGGTTTTTCTTTTTCCAATTGTCAGTAGTATTCAAGGTATTTTCTAAGTGATCATTGTTGGAATATAGGAAAACTGTGAGTTTTTTAAACCTGTTATTATTGCATTAAACTCTTTTATCAGTTCAAACAATATTTCTTAGTTATTTCTTTTGGATTTTCAAAATAGAAGATCATATTATTTACATATCATAATCCTTTCTAACATTTATAGCTCCTATTTAATATTATTAGTAGTACTATTATTATAAAGATAATACTATTATTTCTTACTGTGTATTGCCCAAGATAGCCAGTACCATTCTGAGTACTGAGACATATTCCTGGCTTTAATGGTAATACTTGTAGTGTTTTATTACTGATTTTTGTGTACTGTGTAATGCAGACATAAATATTCTTTACTAAAGCATGGGGGTTTACCTCTTCCGAGCTTACTAAGAATTTTAACCAAAAAATGTGTTGTTGAATTTTATTTTTTAGAAATTTAAAATGTATTGAGATGATAAATTATTGTCCTCTTTTACTGTTACTAGAGTAAATTACATAAATAAATTTCTAGATGTTAAATTATCTTTTCTTGAAGCTATTTCTATTCTTTTAATCTTTTGCTATATATTTACCTCTGAATATACAACACGTTTTTATATATTGTCATTATCATTCATTTGTAAGAATTTTGTTATTTCTTAATTCAGAAATTATTTAAATGATTTTAAAAACTTTAGCTAAGTAATTCGATTATTTCTAGTTATTAGTTTGTTACTGATTTCTGATTTTGTTTAAGCCAGTGCATGTCTGTGTAATTTCAGCTTTTCTTGGAAATTTATTAAGATTGTTTTCTGAGGCATAATGTGCAGTAAATTAAAAAAAATAATTGAACTTGCACTTGAAGTAAATGTGTACTCATATTTTTTGAATATGTATGTGTATACATATCTATTTTATTATATGTACCATTAAAACCCTATGTGTCATTATCGTTACTTTTTGCTACTATATTTTTTATTATTATTATTTTTTCTTTTGAGAGAGAGGAGAGTACAGAGGGGAGAAAAAGAGTGAGAGGGAGAGAAAGAATCTTAAGCAGGCTCCAAACCCAGCATAGAACCAGGGTAGGGCAATGCGGTCTCCTGACCCTGACATCATGATCTGAGCCCAAGTCAAGAGTTGGATGTTTACATGAAAAAATGTTCATCACCACTGGCCATCAGGGAGATTCAAATTAAAACCACATTGAGATATCACCTTACACCAGTTAGAATGGCCAAAATTAACAGGACAGGAAATAACACGTGTTGGAGGGGATGTAGAGAAAGGGAAACCCTCTTCCACTGTTGGTGGGAATGCAAGTTGGTGCAGCCTCTTTGGAGAACAGTGTGGAAATTCCTCAAGAAATTAAAAATAGAACTTCCCTATGACCCTGCAATTGCACTACTGGGTACTTAACCCAAAGATACAGATGTAGTGAAAAGAAGGGCCATCTGTACCCCAATGTTTATAGCAGCAATGGCCACAGTCGCCAAACTGTGGAAAGAACAAAGATGCCCTTCAACAGACGAATGGATAAGGAAGATGTGGTCCATATACACTATGGAGTATTATGCCTCCATCAGAAAGGATAAATACCCAACTTTTGTAGCAACATGGACGGGACTGGAAGAGATTATGCTGAGTGAAATAAGTCAAGCTGAGAGAGTCAATTATCATATGGTTTCACTTATTTGTGGAGCATAACAAATAGCATGGAGGACATGGGGACTTAGAGAGGAGAAGGGAGTTGGGGGAAATTGAAAGGGGAGGTGAACCATGAGAGACTATGGACTCTGAAAAACAATCTGAGGGGTTTGAAGTGGCGGGAGGGGGAGGTTGGGGTACCAGGTGGCGGGTATTATAGAGGGCACGGATTGCATGGAGCACTGGGTGTGGTGAAAAAATATTGAATACTGTTAAGCTGAAAATAAATAAAAAATAAATTAACAAAACAAAACAAAACAAAACAAAACTAAAAAAAAAAGAGTTGGATGTTTAACCAATTGAGCCACCCAGGCACCCCAACTTTTTTGCTACTTTAATCATTGCATTGTAAGACAGAAATATTAACTTCTTTCACTAAGATTATGGATTTAACAGTATCTATTTGTATTTCTAATAGTTTTTATTTTATATGTATAAAAGCTGGATGGTTAAGGTACATAAATTTGTGATTTTTGTATCTTGACAGATTATTCTATTTATAATATAAAATTTTTCTCTTTGTCCAAATTAATAATTTTATCCCCCAAATCTGAGTTTCATTATGTTAATATTGCCTTAACTGGTCTTTCCCCTTATGAATTATCATCTTTCTGAAATACTTATGTCCATCCCTTTATTTTAATTATGCTGTGTCAATTTTGTTTTGGTAGTATCTCTGGCATATACCAAGCAGTTAGATTAAAATAAAATCTGACAATCTCTGCCTTTTACTAATGTGACTATGAAAATGCTTGGATATATCACCACTGTTAAATATTTAAAAATTACCTTTTTAAAAAAATAAATTCTATTTTTCTTTATTTCATTTCATTTTATGAATTGATTGAGTTTTACCTACCTTTCCCTTCCCTACCTTTCTCCTCGGCCAAAGGCTGAGAAGTGATTTTCCCCAGAGATTCAAAAATCATATATTCTATTTCTGTTCCTATATTGGTTAGCCATTATTTTTTTCTTAAAACTCATGTGTTTAAACGCATATCCCTTTTCCTAGCACAAGGGATAAGACAACAGTATAAGACAATGAACCATAGCATGCTATCTATCCTTTTCCCCTTCACCGATATTGGCTTCATCTCCAAACTTTATTTAAAGAACTCATTTGAGTTTAGTTCTAGATTGTTAGTATTTTAAAAGATTTATATGACTGTAAGGATCTACACTTAGCCATATGTCTTACTGGTTTCTTTCTTCTCTTATTTTGGTATTCATTGTCTTTCTCCTAAAATCTTTTTCATTTTGAGTACTTCCTTTAATATTTCTTTTGAATGGATTTTTTTTAAGATTTTATTTATTTATTTGACAGAGAGAAATCACAAGTAGATGGAGAGGCAGGCAGAGAGAGAGAGGGAAGCAGGCTCCCTGCTGAGCAGAGAGCCCGATGCGGGACTCGATCCCAGGACCCTGAGATCATGACCTGAGCCGAAGGCAGCTGCTTAACCCACTGAGCCACCCAGGCGCCCTGGATTGTTTTTTTTAAACATGCTTTTATTTTATCCTCAACTTGATGTTCATTTGGCTGGATTTATAATTCTGCATTACTCCACTTCTTAAGAAGGTGATATTTGAGTAAAGACTTGAAGATAGTGAGGATCTCTGGGGGAAGAAAGTCTAAGTAAAAGCAACAGCAAGTGCAAATGTGCCAAAGCAGGAGCATGTTTGGTGTGTTCCTGGGATACATGTAAGTGTGATAATCTACTTAATGTATGTCTTTCCACTCAGCATGTAAACTTTATGACCATGTCTGTTTTATTTTCAATTGTAGACCCAGTACCTGTTGTAGTACTTAGTATACAGAATTTTCTCAGTGTTAGCTGAATGAATGAATAGCCCCAAATTTGAAACAAAAGCCCTAGATCATACCATTCAAGTTCACCATTATATTTTAATACCAATGATATTAACAAAAAGCACACAACCATTTCTTGCAATATGGTGAACTCACAAAGCCTTGAACCAGGAATTAGTTATATTTGTCAATGAATGTTAATATAATTTTTCAAGACAAAAAATAGAGTTTTGAGGAATTTGGTTGTAATATTTACAACTGAATTGGAGTACTTTATGTATAGTAGTATGTGCTCAGTAAAATCTGTTATGGTACATGTCCAGTAAAATTTGTTGAGAGAATGGTAAGAATATTCCCACTAATAAAGAAGATGTGGTACATACATATAATGAAATACTATGCAGCCATCAAAAGAAATGAAATCTTGCCTTTTGCGATGATGTGGATGGAACTAGAGGGTATTATGCTTAGTGAAATAAGTCAATCGGAGAAAGACAACTATCATATGATCTCCCTGATATGAGGAAGTGGAGATGCAACGCTGGGGGTTGGTGGGGTAGGAAAAGAATAAATGAAACAAGATGGGATCGGGAGGGAGACAAACCATAAGTGACTCTTTTTTTTTTTTTTTAAGATTTTATTTATTTATTTATTTGACAGAGAGAAATCACAAGTAGATGGAGAGGCAGGCAGAGGGAGAGAGAGAGGGAAGCAGGCTCCCCACTGAACAGAGAGCCCGATGTGGGCTCGATCCCAGGACCCTGAGATCATGACCTGAGCCGAAGGCAGCGGCTTAATTCACTGAGCCACCCAGGCGCCCCACCATAAGTGACTCTTAATCTCACAAAACAAACTGAGGGTTTCTGAGGGGAGGCGGGTCAGGAGAGAGTTGTGGGGTTACGGACATTGGGGAGAGTGTGTGTTATGGTGAGTGCTGTGAAGTGTGTAAGCCTGGGGATTCACAGACCTGTACCCATGGGGATAAAAATACATTATATGTTTATAAAAAATTAATTAAAAAATATTCCCACTATTAAAAACTATGTAACTAGACCTATTTTCCAAAATTTTAGGATGCCTTTTATAAGATATGTGCAGACTTCTTTTCATTCATTACATTTATCCACTTTAATTTATTTCACTTTCAAAGTATCTTTATGTAATTTTTTTTTAATTTTTTTATTTTTTATAAACATATATTTTTATCCCCAGGGGTAGAAGAAGAAGAAATGAAACAAAGTATCTTTATGTAATTTTTTTAAAGATTTAAATTACTTATCTATTTATTTATATGAGAGAACGAGAGTGTGTGTGAGCAGGGAGAGTAGTAAAAGGATAGGGACAAGCAGAGCTGAATGTGGGGCTCAATCTGATGACCCTGAGATCCTGACATGAGCCAAATCAAGAGTTGGGCGCTTAACCAACTGACCCACCTGGGTGCCCAACATTTAATTTTTTTAACTGACTGTTGAAAAGAATACAAACTGCTACAAACACACAGATACAAACATACACACATACATATGCATGCATACACATGCTAGGAATTATTCCTTGAAAATGCACTTAATTCCAATTATCTACTGTTCTCTTTCCTAACTCTTTTTTTTTGATGCTTTTTATTGGAGATTGTATTTGCTGTCTATAAACTATGCTTTGCTTCCCTTTAACCCAGCAAAGAAATTCTGTATAAACAAAAACCCAAAGATCATGCACAAGAAGAAGTAATGTTGCTATAGAAATTATTTTGCAGGATCATTTTAGCATTTCAATACTCCATAATGAAACAATACTCCTTAGGTTTGGTTTCCCAGATATTAGAAGGTCTGAGGGTCTGAATAAAGAGCTCTATATGTGATTTCATATGAGTCACACCTGATAGGCACTTTACTGGCAAACAAAAATGAATACATTTTAAAGGACAGATGAATCGACAAATCATCAATATTCTTTCTAAAATCCATTCTTAAGCATTTGTAATTCCTCTCTTGAGTAGTTTAGATTACATGAGATAGACTTGGCTAATACTTCACAAAGTTTACAATTCTAAGAATTATAAAATTCTCCTCAGGGAGCAATCACACTAAATGAATAGCCCTGTGAAAAGAGTAGTTATTGCTTCATCGATTTATATCTGACCACTAAAATCACCGGACAGATGTCTTCATTTCTACCAGGTACCATTTTCCCCACACATGTTTATGGTGTTTTCTCGAAGGAAAGAAGAAAGAAAGAAGAAAGAAAAGAAGGGAAAAGAAAGAAAAGAAAAAAGAAAAGTAAGAAAGAAGAAGGAGTGAGGGATGGAGACAGAAAGAGGGAGAGAGAGAGAGAGAAGGAGGGAAGAAGAAAGACAGAGAAAAGAAAAATATCCTTAGACTCTGGAACTACTAAATTTCAATGAAAGAAGCAGGGACTGTTGGTAGAAACATGTCTCAAAGGTAATGCCAGTCTGTGATTAAATTTATAAACAAAAAGTACATTTTTAAGTGGCATAATATTATCAAACAGCTAACTGTTTCCTCTCCTAGCTCACTTCTCTTTTCACTCTGATTTGGGAAAAAAAAATAATAATAGCAGGAATTCAACTAAATACCAGTCTGTATTCAGACTTGGGTAAAGAACAGGGAGGGGGTGCAGGGGCGCGTGGGGGTGTGTGTGGCAGGTCCCTGGTGGCAGGCAAATCCCCCCAACTCCCGCTCCCTACCCCAGTACCCTCTGCAGGGGGCCAGGGCCAGCAGACATTCTCATGAGGGATTAAAGACAGTGATGCCTGATTTTCTGATTTTTAAAAAGAAACTGAAAAATCCCAATTTTTTACAGTGTAAAGTCTATCAATTTATCTTTTAAAAATGTAAACACTTGGGGTGCCTGGGTGGCTCAGTCAGTTAAATGCCAGCCTTTGGCTCAGGTTATTAAGCCCGCATTAGGATCTTGGGGTCCTGGGATCAAGCCTGCTTCTCCCTCTCCTGCTCCCTCTGCTTGGGCTCTCTCTCTGTGTCTAATAAATAAAATCTTTTTAAAAAAATTAAAAATGTAAACACTCTCTAGGTAGACAGTGAATGTGTCAAATGCACATATTTTTGGACTATACCCTGTATCTAGGGCATAGGTTTGCAACCTCCATAAGGCCAGCAGTTCTGTCTCCATTTGGAGTAAGGTGAGGGTCAACCACCATGAACAACAAAATTACAACTGCAACACTATCTCCTTCTTTATCCATTAGTCTCTATTTCCATACATAATATTTTGAACAGAAAACAAGAATACCCACTTAAGACAAAAGGCCTGGACTTAGAGGGACAGAAAGGAAAACAACCCAGATTTGTCACATGGAAATATTTCATGGCCTAATAGAAATAATTTCTAATTCTTGCTTTATAAGCATGTATCTTATTGCTTATATGTCAAATACAGCCCCTATTACTTTTAAAGTGCTAAAATTTGTCAAAGAGAGATTGTCAATGTGGTGAGATAATTTCTCTCCCTTGCTCTGTTAGGTCAGGTGTTAATCTCATAAACGCCCATGTTTGCATGTTAAATTCCTGTTGCAGCAAAACCCAAAACAAAAAACCCATAAAACACAGGTGTAAAATTACCAAAGCAATTGATCTGACATTGGTATTTAGTGACTCCCAGTTACAAGAAAATATTTTTAAAACAGAAAACCCAAAATATTATCTAAATACCATCAAACATCAAGCAAATCTTCAGTCACAGAGCATTCGTTGGCATACTGTTAGTAAGTCATTCATTGGGTGAGCTGAAAACCCATAACCCCTTAGGCAATTTCTTTCTGAAAAGCTGGACCACTCAACTGACAGCAACTGTTTGTTCAACACTGTGTTAAATTCTCTCTCCTTTTTTTTTTTTTCTTAGCACCCTTTCCTCTTGCTTATTTTTCAGGGCTTCAACTGACATGTCACAGCCTTGTGATTCACTGTCAGTTTTCCTCGCTTGTATTTTTTTTTTCCCTCTTCTTTTATAGGGACCTGGTGATAAAGGGAGTGTGGGTGGACAGAGAAACAAGCATGTTTCTTGATTTAGCCTACCCAACTTCACAGAGCCAACAATTTTTCAGTGTGTGCCTTCTTACACACCAGCTCCACCTGTGTCTTACCTGGTGCGTGACCTTCAGTTGAAAATTCCAGCAGCGTGCAACTTGTCTTTGGCAAATGAATTGTAAGTGTGCCAGCTGCCAGATGTCTTCATTTTTAAAACACCTTCAAAACTGCTTCTGGCACAGTTCCATAAGCAAAACAGGCTAAGCTGTAACTCTAGTTTCCAATGCTGTGAGCAAAAGAAGAGGGGGTGAGGGAAGCAGATGGAGGCAAGAGAAAAATGTATTGCCTTCACATCTTGAAACAGAGTGTAAGTGAAAGGAAAAACAGAATCTGGCTACCCTCTTCAGTAAATATTTGCATGAAGAGTTATCTATGACCTGTGATATGTTCAATACACACATGAATAGTCACTTACAACAATATAGTAATTTGAAATACAATGGCTTTGTGAGTCCAACAAAATAATTATGATAGATTTGTCTAAAAAAGAAGGTTTTTGGCTCTTAAGATAATAAATAGATGTAAACCAAGGAGAGCTATCAAAAATCAAATAATTCTTTTTTCTTGGTCTTCAGCAATGCAAAATTCTCTTGTTGTCAAAAGTAGGATTTTGAAGTGAGACTCAAGGAGTGTCTAGATACCAGAGGATGGCCCTCGATTCTTACCTGTCGAAAATCACCTTTGAAACCTTCTGGTGGTCTCAATACTTAAGCCACACACTAAGGGGACAGATTTAAAGAACAAGGCATGTTGCAAACATTTAGAATGACTGGCATTACTTTGGAAGTAACTAAAGCCCAGAGACCGAATACTTAAATGACAAAAATCGGGCAAAATTATTGAAAAAATAGTGATAGTGAATTGGAAACTGCCAACGTTTAAACACAAAAACAGATATTCACGCTTGAGCCTAGGGAAAAGTTGGAATATGGCCATTTAAGATCAAGTTGAGTTAGTTCAAAGAGAATTATTTCAATCATTATCTTCCCATAGCTCTCATAATAGAAATGAAGACATCCTATGTAAACTACACGAATGGAATAAAATTAAAAGTAAACTGAACAAGGAAAAGAAAAAAAAATCTGCCAGTGATTTATATTTTCTGTCATTAAGCTCTGACTAGTATATTGTGTTATTCACCTCATAATCATAATACATAAGCTTATCTTTAAGTGGTTAGACATCTACACTTTGAAAGAATATGGATGAAACATGAAAGTGATGGGAGCTATATTTGGAGACACATTGCAATGAAGCCCAATAAGGGAAATAAACCCTTCTTTATACCTATCAATGAATACAAAAATCTAAATTTTGATTCTTAATTAAGAAGATTTATGGAAAAGAAATGTGCTTATTAAAGGTTCCAATTCAGTGAGAAGCATTAGAGGATATATGCCACTGGTAAAATCATAAAATGGGGGCTTTGCTTTTCTACCTTTTGATTCTACAGTCCTTCATGTGCTTCTTTCAATGAATCACAATATTCCCTGTACATGCCTTTCACCTTCCTACCTCTGACAACAGCATGAGCATTTTTTTCTAACTATCTTTACCATTCATTCCTGTTTATTGAATTCTTATCCATCTTTTAAGTTTTGGCTCAGATGAACTTTTCCCAAATGAACTCCTCCACCTCCACTGAAAGAAATCTCTTTCCTGTGCTTTTCTCATAGCATGACTCTTGATTTTATATTTTTATCTGTCTCTCTGTGTACACTGTAAGCATCTTGAGGACTGAAATCATGTCTGCCCTGTTTTAAAGCCCCAGAATACCTAGTACACCTGCCCATGCTGATGCCTCAGTAAATGCCTAAATAGAACCGGATGCCTAGCCTTGGGTCAGTCAGCAGTGCCCTCATCCTGTCTTCTCCCTACAATGAACCACACAGTAGGCCTTTTTTTATTCCTTAGGGCTCACTTCTCAAACAGATTCTATTTTTATTTCATTTGTTCTATTTGATCCCTTACTAATTTGTTGGTTAATATGAAATGTGGATTCCAAATAACATACATCAGATTCTAAAAGAAGTGAGGACCTTAATATAAACAGCATTGGAGTAGACAGAAAGATAAATTTTCTGGGTCTTTCAGTGCTCTCAATTCAGAACAGAAGAATTACACACAGAGCTGAGCATGAACACATATAAAGGAAAAGAAGGTTAACAGTAATGGAGAAAATAGTAACACATACACTATAAAGAAAATAAAGGTTAAATGCATACCAAAACTATTTGAAAACCAAGAAGTATAGAGGTGTCTGGGTGGCTCAGTCAGTTAAGCAATTGCCTTCTGTTCAGGTCATGATCCCAGAGTCCTGGAATCTAGCTTTGAGCTGGGCTCTTTGCTTAACAGGGAGTCTGCTTCTCCCTCTGCCCCTTCCCCCTGTTCATTTTCTCTCTCTCTCTTTCTCTCTAAGAAAGAAAGAAAGAAAGAAAGAAAGAAAGAACACAAAGTATTAAAAAATAAGCTCCTAAAAGTTTTTCCCAAACTAAGAAATCTAAAATGGCTTCTTGGAAGTGGTGGCTTATTATTATTATTATTATTATTATTATTATTATTATTTTAACAGTCAACTCGTATTTTAGTTTGGCTCCAAGTTTCCGAGAAGGGCTTGAGCACATCACTCTGAAACCTCATAAAAATTGCCAAGGGGAGTCTGATCTGAGTTTTGTGAATGCTGCTCTAACTGATGGGACTGAAGGAGAACCTTGGCAGCAGCTAGGAGAAAAAAAGACACCCAGAAATTAAAATTGAAGTTAATTATAGTACTTACAGATTTTTCCTTAGACCTGATTCTTGGTGTTCAACAAAGAAGAAAAGCTCTCAATACAACTTCAACATGACAATGCCGTCACTATACCTAAGCCTGTTCTTGGGGGGCTGGGGAGGGGTAAGACTTGAAGATATTCAAGTCACTAAAGCTGTTCGGGGGATCGAGGGTGTTAAGAGTACTTCTTCATTTATGGCTAATGACAGAAAATGGATGAAGAATGATCCTTCTATATCCAAATTGTAGTTTTATTTATTCCAAACCCAGAAACCTCATTTGAGTTATATTCTTCTAGACTTTAGGGGGACACTGATTCATGCAATTAGTAGATAAGCAATGCTTGTTCTTGGAACTCTCATCAGCCTATTTGTCTTTTTAATTTTACGCAGTTCAGAGTATGATGATCAAGATTAGAGAGGCAGCACTTACTACTTACCAGCCGTCTGACCTGAAGCAACTTAGCTGTCCTCTCTGAGTCTTGTTTCTTCATCTATAGAATGATGATAACTATACCTGCTTCATACCACTGCCATGTGACTCTAGAAGAATTTTGCCAGTATCTTACAGAGTATAAAATAGACACAGTGACAAAACACACTTATGATAGGCAACTTTAGCCACCTACATGTATTTCTCTAAGAGCATGGTATTTGCTAAATTAATGATTTGGCTTATTTACAATTACATCACCTGAAAAAGCTTAGGCAATATCATTCTGGACTTTACTCCATTCCAAAAGGAAGAAATGGTTGGTAAAGTGTCTTGGGGCAAAGTGAGCCAAGCAATGCTGGGATTTGATGGTATAATCTAGACCCTCATGACACAAAACAGGTGTTAGGACTAGCACTATTGCATGATCTGGGAGCTTGCTGGAAATGCAGAATTTCAGGCCCTATCCAGACCTACAGAATGAGAACCTGCACTTTAACAAGATCACCTAGTGATTTGTATGCACATTAACTTTTGAGACAGCACTACACAGAATTAAAAAAAAGGGGGGGGATTTTTAAAAGTTAAGACATAAATAGATCATTCTGTGGACACAGATCTTAAAGGAAAAGATTGATTCAAAAAAGAGAGAAAATCCTTAGACTAAGAAAACTGTCTCTCATTAGAAGAGAAATGAGCATTTAAAATTAAGAGAAAAAACATTATAGAAGTCTGGGCTTTCTGATGAGCTCAGATTTTAAGACAAATTTACAGAAGGTAGAAAGAGGGTGTGGCAGATTAAAAAGGGCCACAGATTCTTCTCCGACCTCTGCCGCAGCAACATCTTCCTAGGAACAACGCAAAAGGCAAGGGAAGCAAGTGAAAAAATGAACTACTGGGATTTCATCAAGATCAAAAGCTTTTGCACAGCAAAGGAAACAGTTAACAAAATCAAAAGACAACTGACAGAATGGGAGAAGATATTTGCAAACGACATATCAGATAAAGGACTAGTGTCCAGAATCTTCTCCACTTTTCTTATTGAGCAGTGGAAACTAATCTTCTCCTCTTGAATATGAACTGGAGTTAGTCATTAAGTGTAGTTGATGTTTTTTCAATATGTTTTAATTTTGCTCTCCCATTTCCTCTTTTGGTGTTGACTTGGTTCATGCTTCATCATCTCTCTCCTACACTAATAAGAAAGCCTCCTAACTGGTCTCCCCAGTTTCAGTCTTGCTATTGCCAGACTGGTTTTTTTTTTTTTTTTTTAGGTTTTATTTTAATTCCAGTTGTAGTTAACATAGAGTGTAATATTAGTTTCAAGTGTACAATATAGTACAATATAGTAACTCAACACTTCCATACATCACCATACATTACAAGTGTATTCCTTGATCCCCATCACCTATTTAACCCATCTCCCTCACTCTCCTCTGGTAATCATCCATTTGTTCTCCATAGTTAAGAGTCTGTTTCTTGGTTTGTCTCTTTCTCTCTCTATTTCTATTGCTCATTTGTTTTGTTTCTTAAATTCCACACATAAATGAAATCATGTGGTATTTGTCTTTCTCTGTCTGCTTTATTTCACTTAACATTATACTCTCTAGCTTCATCCATGTCATTGCAAATGGCAAGATTTCTTTTTTATGGATGAATAATATTTCTCTCTCTCGTGTGTGTGTGTGTGTGTGTGTGTGTGTGTGTGTGTGTATCATATTTTCTTTATCTATTCATCAAATCAACAGACATTTGGGCTGCTTCCATATCTTGGCTATTGTAAATAATGCTACTTTAAACAAACGGGAGCATGTATCCTTTTGAATTAGTGCTCTTGTATTCTTTGGGTAAATACCTAGTAGTGCAATTCCTGGATCACATGGAAGTTCTATTTTTAACTTTTTAAGGAACTTCTGTACTGTTTTCCACAGTGGCTGCACTAGTTTGCATCCCCACCAACAGTGCAAAAGGGTTCTTCGTCTCCACATTCTCACTAATACTTGTTGTTTCTTGTGTTTTTTATTTTAGCCATTGTGACAGGTGTAAGGTAATATCTTACTGTAGTTTTGATTTGCATTTCCCTGTTGGTAAGTGGTGGTGAACATCTTTTCATGTGTTTGTTGGCCATCTGGATGTCTTCTTTAGAGAAATGTCTGTTCATGTCTTCTGTGCATTTTAAAATTGGATTATTTGTTTTTGGGTGTTGAGCTGTATAAGTTCTTTATATATTTTCGGATACTAACCCTTTATAAGATCTGTCATCTGTAAGTATCTTCTCCCATTCCATAGGTTGCCTTTTAGTTTTGTTGATTGTTTCTGTCATGGTGCAGAAAGTTTTTACTTTGATGTAGAACCAATAGTTTATTTTTGCTTGTGTTTCCCTTGCCTCAGGAGACGTACATAGAAAAAAATTGCTACGGCTGATGTTAAAGAGATTATTGCCTGTGTTCTCTTCTAGGATTTTTAGAGTTCTCAGTCTCACATGTAGATCTTTCATCCATTTTGAATTTATTTCTAGGTATGGTGTAAAAAAGTAGTCCAGTTTTCTTTCTTCTGCATGTAGCTGTCCAATATTACCAACACCGTTATTGAAGAGACTGTCCTTTTCCCATTGGCTATTCTTTCTTGCTTTGTCAAAGATTTATTGACCATAGAGCTGAGGGTTTATTTTTAGGTTTTCTACTCTGTTCCTATCATTTATGTGTCTATTTTTTGTGCCAGTACCATACTGCTTTGATTACTACAGCTTTGTAATATAACTCAAAGTTCAGAATTGTGATGTCTCCAGCTTACCCTTGCTCTTTCAGGATTGCTCAGGGTTTTTTGTGGTCTCACACAAATTTCAGAATTGTTTGTTCTAGCCCTGTGAAAAATGTTGTTGGTATTTTGATGGGGATTGCAGTAAACGTGTAGATTGCTTTGGGTAGTATATTCATTTTAACAATATTTGTTCTTATAATCCGCAAGCATAGAATGTCTTTCCATTTCTTTGCCAGACTGTTCATTTTAAACAGAGAATGGTCTCAATACATATACAATGAAGGAGTGAATGGAAATTTATAAGTTGAGGATACTACTTCATGAACTAGTGAATTTCCTGTAATTGGAAATGTTAAAACACTGAATGAATGTACATCTTATATTTAAACGAAAAGCAACAATTTTTAAAGTCTGACTTGATTTGAATCTATTGCTACATCATTAAATCCTTTTATTACCAAATGAATTAAGAGAACACATTGGAATTATACATTAGTTCTGAAAGGGTCTACCTGATATCATATATATTGAGCGGAACATATCTTTCCTTTTCTTTACATTCTAGGTAGGAACGACCGAGAATATGTACAGATGAGAGAACAGTGAAATATTTAGAAATATTTAATATTCAAGAACAGTGAAAATATTTAGTCTTCTTAGTTTTGTCATTTTTATTGTTTATTTTGTTGTTATTGTTAAGTAAATAAAATATTACAGATGGAGAGAAGCTGCATGTTTCTTTTCTAATACAAAGTCTACTTTATATATTGTGTGTGTCTAGGTGTATGTGTATGTATTCCTTCCAGAACTCATCCATACACAGACATACACTGTTTGTCAACAGCAGCATGTTTCCATCTTGGTTTTGCAGATATGTCATAAATATCTCCTGTGAATTTACACACCTTTGATAATCATCTATTTAATGTTTCATCTATTTGACCTACCACAACTTTACTCACCATTCCTCATTTACTGGACTTTCAGCTGCTTCCAATTTTTTCTAGTTAAAAGTAAATTTGCTGGGAATATCCTAGTACTTAAAGCAACTTCCTTCTTTTGAATAATGTTCTCAGACTAAATTCTTAGTAGTGAGATTATTGGTTCAAAATATCCAAAATATTTTAATGTTTAAGTCTACCCTGTCAGCTCTATTTTCACAAGGTTCCCCACCCCACCTCAAAAGAACATTTCAAGGAAATCTCAAAAGTATTAAATATTATGTGAAAAAATATATTTCTTGCTAACTTGCTGGACAGTAAAATAGCACCTTATGATTGTTTTGCTTTGCTTCTAATTAGGATGGACACTTCCCCCAATTTCTTGTTAGTAATTTCCTTTTATTGTGGTTTGAATTGCCTCTTGATGTCATGTTACTCATATGTACATATGCCTGTTTGCTATATATACCAGCTATTAAGATATTGAGTATTAAAAAATCTACAAAGATATCATTTGGTGAAACACCTGCCTAACTGACCAATTAAATGATGCCAGCTGCAGAAATTTATGACTCACATTGTGGGTTCTACAAAACTATGACTGATGCTTTTCCTTTTTGGAGTGACTAAGGTCACTGTAGATCAGGACCTGTCCTGATCACTAAGTAAACTACCATAAGCCCTGACCCCCCCCCCCGCCCCTTTTTTTTTTAAGATTTTTTTTATTTGACAGAGAGAGATCACAAGTAGGCAGAGAGGCAGGCAGAGAGAGAGAGAGAGGAAAGAGGAAGCAGGCTCCCTGCCTAGCAGAGAGCCTGACGCAGGACTTGATCCCAGGACCCTGAGATCATGACCTGAACTGAAGGCAGAGGCTTAACCCACTGAGCCACCCAGGCAGCCCAAGCCCTGACCCTTTCTAATTCCCATCCCATACAGAAGAGATATGAGGCCACTTACTCACATCCCCAACCCTGGTCATTCTACTATTTTCTTCTGCCCTTAGCCATATGGAATGGATCCATCCTCTGGGGAAAAGTGTCCTGGAACTATAGCTTTGATAAAGAGCTAAAAAAAAAAAAAAAAACAACAAAAAGATAGACATAGCAAAGAAGAGAGGTGGCAATACAGTGACAATGGCCAATAAGGCCTGAGAAGAAAAGGATGTGTCTAACTGCCGATTTCTTTTAGATTATCTAGCAGCTGGTGCAGAACTTCTACATGAATTTTCTGTTGGACACATGTTCATTATGTAATTTAAGTTCCTTGGGCCTCAGGAATTGGAGTAGATGATTTCTAAGTTCCTTTCCAGTTCTATTCTTAACCCTACACTATATAGATGTAACACAAGAGGTTATGTCCATGAGAAATGATCCTATCCTATAGGAGCCTATAGGGTCAACCTCATGTTTTAAAAAAATTGAGATTAAAATTGACATGTAACATTATGTTAGTTGCAGGTATACAGGTCAATTTATGACAGCAATATTTCTAGATAAAACTATATATAATTTTCAATTTTATTAAGACATAAGCAAATCGCACCAATTTGCACTTCCACTACAAGCCTTAGTTTTTGCTTCTTGATATGCTCTTGAACCTTCGGGATTATCATGCTTCTTAATCTATGCAGTTAACATCACCGCTAGAAATCATCCATTGATATTCTTGCACAATTGTGCGAAGATACAAGGATAAGGATGTTCACTATGGCACTGTTCATCCCAGCAAGAAAATAGAAACAACCCGGATCACTCAGGCTTAATCACTCAGGATTAATCAGGGAGCAATTATTTATTTTTCAATAGGATTCTTAACTATAAAATAGAATTTATACCATGTTTCCTTTAAGTAGTCATCTCTTCTAACACATTTAAGGAGTGTTTGATTCGCAAAGATGTGGTTATATAGAACTCAGTTGTGACGGTTGTGTGGCACACTGATAGCAGATGCTTGAGAATATATTCTTATATGAGAGTATGCTGAGACATTAACAGCTAATCAAGTGGTATCTGGAAGTTTGGGTGCAATTCACTCATGTGAATTCCTTTTAAGACTAGGTCCCAGTGTTACTACTGACCTAGTGCATGGCAGTGTGCTCTAAAAATTGTGAAAGTTTCATTAGGAACAGAAGGGCCTTATTTCTTGGGAACTTCAGAAACCAAGGCAATATATTTAACACAGAGAAGACAATCTTAGAATATATGATGCCACGTTTATAAGAGTATATACTTATTTTATATATGTTACATATTGCATATTATATACATCATGTGTGTGTGTGTGTGTGTGTGTGTGTACAAACACAATATAGAAAAAATAGAGAAAGAAACACAGAAACACTCCTAAGGAATTGGACTGACATGATAGGAATGAGGAGCCAATTGTGGTTTTTACTGTGTACTTTATATACTTCTGTTTGATTTGTGAGTTCCTAGGTACACATGTTGCTTTAATAATCTAAAAGCAAATAAAGACAAACTGAAAAAGAACAATGAAACAGAGACCAGGATGATAATACTGAGTCACTTAGCCAAATTTATAACAAAGTAGTTGAATTAGTGAGTTTGCCCTTTTCCTAATTAAAGTAGAAATATTTAAGTCTGGTATAATCACTAAAATCCAGGACTGCCTTTATTTCCTTCAGCACAGGTCAAGTTCTAAAAGAAAGCTTCAGAGCATGGGTAATCTACCAGCAGTCCTTTACCCTTTACTTTTTTACCAATGGTGGTTCTTAAAAGGCAATGAATATACAACCAGAGAATCCCACCAACTACTGATTGTACTTTAGTGTACACACACACACACAAGTCACTATCATCCACTTTTTCTAAAGGTGCTCCCCAGGATAACAGATACTCTCTGAAGAGAAAGTAAATATATAGGTAAATATGTTTGGAAAATGCTGGATTTAATAATATCGCATAATTTTCTTTACAGCAGGACTTCTCTAATATACAAGAGCAGGGAAGATGAGGTCTGCTGAGTCTCTGAAACCATTTGACAACAGTCATGTATCCAAGGCCAGCCTAATGTATCCATGCATCCAAGGCTGCAGGTTGTGGAAGGATCAGCTAATGTTTGATGAATGAAGAAAAGGGCAGGAAGAAGTTAAGGTGAGGAAAGTGAGAGAGAGGAAAATAGTACATGGAGTGTATCATTATCATTGTCCTACTTTCCCAAAGCTTTGTACTGTCTGTCTAAATTATTATAATGTGCAGTTATTTCAGAATCTAACTTTTGGGCAAATGAGATTAATTTCTACCACCAATTACCTGATGCATTTGTAAAAAGAAAGATAGCTTCTCCAGGCCCTGACCTTCAAGAGTTTGATTGAGGTGATCTAAAATAGGATCCAGGAAGTATATTTATAAGAAGCAAGTAATTCTAATCTTTGTGATTTAAGAATTGGGTTGAGGAACACTGATTCATGAAAATAAAATTTAGATATTTTATATATAGGCTAAAAATGAAATGGAACAAATTACCTCCAAATGATCAGGATTTTATTTAATTAATTAATTTATTTGACAGACAGAGATCACAAGTAGGCAGAGAGGCAGGCAGAGAGAGAGAGGAGGAAGCAGGCTCCCTGTGGAGCAGAGAGCCCGATGTGGGACTCGATCCCAGGACCCTGGGATCATGACCTGAGTTGAAGGCAGAGGCCCCAACCCACTGAGCCACCCAGGTGCCCCCATGACCAGGATTTTTAATGTGGAACAAACAGGAATCAATATTTCTTGAGGACAGTTTAAATAAGCACATGATATAATTCCAAATGAAATTCCAAAATGTCTTGAAAACCTCACCTTTGTAGTACAATTTCTCATTCTAATCTCATTATGCCCTACAAACCAACCAGGCCACAAAGCTTTGGCTATGCTTATTCTTTTCTCTTGGTCTGGTATCAGTCCTTAAACTGAATTCACAACACTTCAAAGTTAGTTAAAGCCTTCACTAGCTCCAACCGAAGTGTTTCAGTGTACTTAAGAATCACATTTAGGTGTGCCTCCTGGGTCTGCCACTTACTATTCTATGGTTTTGACAGAGTTACTAAACCTCTCTAGTTCTCAGTTTTCTCATCTGTAAAATAGAGTCTTATTGGCATTTATGGCAAATAGTTATTGTTATGATTAAATTAAATGAAATAACTTGTTTAAAGTGCACTAAGTGGTAGCCATTATTTATTACATATGCATTGATACACTGCCTTCTGTGTGTGGGATTTGTTTGTGGTGTTTGTCAAAAATGCTAATAAAAACATTCCTTTGTCCAATATTATTGAGGAATTTGGTACATTACACAATATTATTTATTTATTATTAATAAATATTTCCCATTATTTAAATTATTAATAAGAATCTAACATATGACTTAGAATCAAGCCTACTTTTGGAATAAATGTGGAGGACAGCTTGATTTCAAATGTTTTATTCATTGTCCCCATAACCTATGAAAATGCCCTTTGCAATCCAGTAATTTAGTAGGTTTGTAACATTTTCACATATTCTCTTCTATGTGGAAGTAGTGCAAAAGTCGTTTGTTAGCTTATATGTCCTCATCTGAAAAATACAGCTTGTTGTCTTTATAGAATTGAACATAAACACCAACTAACCATTTTATGTTAATGGCATCTTGGAACCTCCTTCCAAACCCTTTCCCTCAGTAGAACCCAAAGTATAATGGATCTTGCCCAATCTTAGGAAGTAGAAATAACTGGTAAAAACCCATGAACAAACCAAATACCAATCAATGGAGTAAAAAATAATCTCAATTCTCCTGTCTCTCCCTCTTTTAGGAGTAATTATCTGGGTATATATATATGTGTGTGTGCGTATATATATCTCCACACTGAAAGGGAGTCAAGGTTGTGTCACGGCTAAAGATCTTTGTGATTCAGTGACTATATATTAAGTGATTATCCAAATTTCAACCAAATAAGATCGCCTTAATCACCAGATCCTTCCATGTGGAAAGGTAATTCTAAAGAGGAACATCTCTTTATTATTTTTTTTTAATTTAATTTTATTTTTTTTTAAAGATTTTATTTATATATTTGACAGAGAGAGATCACAAGTAGGCAGAGAGGCAGGCAGAGAGAGAGAGAGAGGAGGAAGCAGGCTCCCCGCTGAGCAGAGAACCCGATGCGGGACTCGATCCCAGGACCCTGAGATCATGACCTGAGCTGAAGGCAGCGGCTTAACCCACTGAGCCACCCAGGCGCCCCAGAGGAACATCTCTTTAATTTACATATCGAGTATATATGTTACATCAATAGGTATATGTAATTTAATTCATTAGTGCTTGAACTTGATAATTACAGAATAGGTTGTTCATCTTCTTCCCTTGACTATAGTACCCTAAAGCCAATCTACACTCACAAATACTGAGCCATTAAAATATGCATCCTCCTAGACATTTTCATCTGCTTCTCAAACTTTGAAGTCAGTTTGGTGAAGTGAAGCCACTTTCATATATCCAGGTTATGCATCAGGAGAGCCTTCAAAAAGAAAAGGAAACATCTAAATGAGTGGTTCTCAACCTTGGTCACACACTGGCATCACCTGATGCTTTGTGAGCCACCCCCAGAGATTTGATGTAATCTGTCCAGAGTGCACTCTAGACATTGGGATTTTAAAGACTCCCAGCAAAGGCTGAGAACCACTGATCTCAGTACCATTTCATGCCTGAGGAAACGGAAAACAGCTCCCTATTCTTCTTTAAGGCTCAGGGCATATAAAACATGGTCCTTAAAGATGTCTACACCATAATGTGCAGAACCAGTGAATAATGGCTTGGATGGCAGAGACTACGAGGTAGAGAGTTTATCTGGATTATCTGGGTGGGTCCTTAGGAGAAGGATGGAGGGCACGTCAGAGTCTAACAGAAGATATGTGATAAGAAGCTGTAGGATAGAGAAAAAGAAATATGAACATGCTCCGTTGCTTGCTGGCTTTGAAGATGGAGGATGGAGCCCCAAGCCAAAGATGGACATGGCCTCTGGAAACTGGAAAGGTCAAGAAAACAGATTTTTCCCCTGAAGTCTCCGAAAGAAGTGCAGCCTTATGGACATCTGGTTTCCATAACTGTAAGATAATAAATTTGTATTGTTTCAAGCCACTATGTTAGTGATAATTTATTATCACAGCAATAGGAAAATAATATAGGGGAGGATGAGTTCTATCCAGGAGCAATCTGAAAGGGTCTGATGCGGAGCTCTTTGGCTCTCAAATAACCAGACACCAGAAAACTCAGCAAGAAAAGCCAAGGCCAAATTGCTATCACCCACATTTTTATTAAATTTTAAATCAAATTTTCAATTCCTTAAAATTTTCTATTCCTATTTTCTTATATGCAACAATACTTCTGTTGTGTAGGATCTTCTTAATTAGAAACTAAATGTCATGTTATTACTGCCAACCCAAACCTCAGATTAAAGCAAATAAATGATGAGTCGGCTAAACATTTCTAAAAAGCTACCCACCAGGGGAGATTGACTGGCTTTTCAGACTTGCAGGTCCTGGCTTAGTCATGGTAACCTCAAAATTTTGTTTGGTAGATTCTTAAGAATATGATGAACATTTATTTGCTATTGTGAAGACACCCTTTTGGGGGCTGAATTTTATATACACATGGTCTATGTTGCTTACCATCCACCACAAGCCACTTTTGATGAACAAAAGGAGAGCCACCAGACCACAAGCACCAGTCATATTTTGATCTTTCAGGCTTTGACTAGACTATCCTCTGACCATCTCTGGTGTCAAACCCAGGTTCATATAGACTGAATATTAAGAGCCTAGGAAATGCCGCTTTTGCCTTGAGGTTCTATGATGATTCTCTTTCAATTAGTTTAAACTATTAACCCTAAAATTAATTTATATCATTTATATAAAGTACCTAGGGAGGTGGTTCACTTAAAATAGTTGTTCAATAAGTCTTAGTTCTCTTTATTGTAGAATAGAAATAAAAACATTAAGAGATGAGAAGGCCTGAATAGAAGCCAAATCAAACCTTTACAATCTGAGTGTTCACGGATAACTTCTTCAACTTTCCTGAGTTTTATTTAACTGGCAAATATACACAAGACAATATAAAACTATATCCCTACAGTATTTTTATTTGTAGTCTGCAAATTTTCTAACATAAGTATTATTGGCATTATTATCTGGGATCAATCTGGGGCTATAAGTCAGTTCCAATAAGGCACAACCTCTGTTAATGACTCAATATTATGAGCACATACCTATAGGAATAATCACCTGCCAACCACAAAAAAGTGTTCTCAGCTATCCTCTAGGGAAACATACATATTACTTAGCCAAATAATTAAATAATCTCCCCACTGATAGTAATATTTTTGGAATATTCAACCTCTGTGGACTAAAGATGAAATACCATTAGAATCTCCTCCTGATGTTCGTAAACTCTACCTTCCAATGAGATCTTGGGTTTATCAACAAAGGTAAGTCAAAGGCTTGGTGCGTGGTTACAGTCAAGGAAAGCAGAAGGCAGGCCCTGGTGCCCGGCAAGGTGGTAAGGCTGAGCCAATGAGCCAGACCTGGTATGGGAACAGAACATCTGACTCACCAAAGACCCCGAGCGTGTTAGAAAATTTAGCAGGAATTAACAAATGACAAGACCAAAAAAATCCCCCTAAACCCCCAAAACAAACAAACAAAAACCCATAGCAAAGCACATTTATTCTCTCTAAATATGTTTTTACATAAATCCTAAAATGCCCTTAAAGGGTGTGATAAAAACCAAACAACAGAATGTTGCAGCTCCCATCTCTGATCTGAGCGGATAATCTGGACAAAAACAAACACACGGAGGTATTTCTGAAGGAGATGTTCCCCTCTCCCCCACCTCGGGAATTTCAGCTTCTCAAGATGAATTCAATCTGCCCAGTAACAGTAACATACATGTACTGTATGATAACTTGTTTCATGAAGTCCATATGGGAACTCTGACTGTTCAGCCACTATTCCCACGCTTCTCCAACTAGAGTGCCTTTATCTCACCAGAGGAAATTTTAGCCTGATAAACCTTTCTTTTTTTATTGTTAATGGTATACTTTCTTCCCAGGTGAGTTTTACCCCCAAAACACCAAGATCCAGTTACATCAGATTTTTAGGTGCTCATATGTCATTTGTATGCTAAGCAAAATCCAAGAGATTCTTTTCACCATTAATCTTTGCAACTAATAAAGATGAAGATAAACGGGAAGCCTTAAAATGAGAGGTGAGCATTTTACCGGTAATACTTTTCCATGGCTCCTTGACGAAGATGATCAACTAAAGCAAAACTTCTGTATGATCTATTAATAGAGAATGAGATTAATGAAGGATTATGTCATAATGAGTCTGCCTGCAGAGTAGCTTCAGTTCTGGTCCTTTGCTGCCAAAATACAGTTCTCATTTCCAACAAACAAAGTCTATCTGAGAGAAAGCACAGAGCCCCTTTAGAACTGGAAAGTCCTGTGCATAATAATGACTGTCTAACTCTTCTTTTGCCAAAGAGCTTCAGCACTTTCAATGTCATAGGTCAATGCAGTGATTCAGAGGGGGCCTGATCCTTATCTAAGCTTTTGCAACAAAATTAGAATGTGCTGTAGTCTTATTAAAGAAATGTTTGTTCCTCCATCAATGAGCTGAAAAGAAAGCAGCTCAATGTACTTTTGCAAATTACAGCAATAAACTGCTTGAATTAACTGCTTTATTACAAATATTTAATTATTCTGAGGGTTAAATATCCAACATTTTGGAAAGGCAAAATTAGCAGTCCACTTGATAATCTACTTCATTTAAAATCTGTTACGACGGTGTATTTTTGTTTTTATTTTTAAACAATTCCAATTTTCAGTTGTCTTCATTGTAAACTCAGCCAGTTTCCATTTGGGATGAAAAAGAACACATACAGCCCTTAATTTTGAAGTAAACTGTCAAGAAAATAAAATTCATAATCTGTGAAAAATTTAAAAAGGCAGACCTCATTTTAAATTCCTAGGAACAGAATAGTTACAAAAACGAAATAGGACTCAAATCGCCAAGTTAAGATCAGTCACATTTTAAGTGAGACCTGTTTGAAAATTTAGATAAAATAACATTATTATCATCACTATCACCATTAAGCGGGTTGTTGTTCAAATGTTATTTAAAGTACACTCCCCTTTAAAATACAAAGGACCAGAATTCAAACTTTGCATTGAAAGAAAACTCAACCAGTACATGTTGAACAAAAAACAAATGTCCTTAAAGGAAAGTTTTTTACACCAACAAAATAAAATTCATCAATCCAAATCTGTTTTTCATTTATTAGTTCAGCAGTACCAAAGCACATGAAATTATTTATTAAAACCGATCAATTTTATCTGGGTTATATTCTTAAAAAATAAGAAAGGAGACAGCATTTTGCCATAGGGCAAAGAAAGAATATTACAATAACAGAAAATGGATCAGCCAGGATATGCTTCAACAGAGGGACATATCAAAGCATTATTATAGTCTCTCTCCACTTACTGTTTGGATTCACTAATCTACATCACTAAATTGACCATTCAGTGCCAGAAAATCTGCCATGTAGGTCTCGACTTTTCATAGCAGCTCTTAAATGTGTATTCGGAAACTACAAAGTGCTGAATATATTTTCAGCCTTTTTATACTACGATTTACAACTAATGACCTTAAGCAATGTCATGCATGTAAAACAAAATTATGAGACCACCCTGGTTTCGAGCCGAATAAAGGTATAGAATCGAACTTCATTATCATTCAAATTTAATAAGGGAAGAACAGTAGTAAAAAAAAAAAGAAAAAAAAATCCATAGTAATATACATAAGTCTATTTTGCAGTTTTACTTTATAAAAAATATCCTCCACTTGTATTTTGCCATTACAGGCTCAGAGTAAGTAGACAATTATCTAAGCTTAATGCCAAAAGTAATAATGCACTGCACACATTCAAAACCTTTGTGCCACATCAGCCAGTGCCTGCAGGGATAAAACATTTATCAGTTGCTCCTTAGAGCAATAGTGGGTTTGAAAATTTGGCTGCCCAGGCTGACATTTAGTGAAATCATAGTTTTTGCTTGATTCAGAACCCAACACAGGAAACCCTGATACTGGGATGACTCCACTGGCAGCGTGCCTCCTGATACCCACTGAACTGCGGGCTACTTTCTGTCCCACTACTTCCCATGAAAGAAGTCCTTTTACTTCCCTGCTATAGTTGGCACACTGCCCTTTTCACAGACCCAACGAACCGTCATCTTGGATGTAACAAATTAGTACATTCTCAGAATAATAATAAGTTCAGGCATGAAAACACTATTGTTTTTATTTAGAAATGAAGTAACTCATTTTAGCTGGGTGACTTTTTCAGTGTAACACCACAGGCCAAAAAAAAAAAAAAAATCTTTTTCTGAAAAGAATGGTCAATTTCAGGAGAGATATGACACATCGTTTGCTGTAAAAATCAGGGAAAGGCCAAAGAATAGAAAAAAATTGGCATTCGTTGCAGAGTAGTTAAAGAGAAAATAGGGAGTTTGAGAGAAATACGAATGTAAAACAAGTAATATGTCCATTTCAAAGTATAATTAGAGAAATAAGATCGGGACTAAGTATAGTACAGAACTGATTTTCGATATCAGGTTAAGATCTATTAGATGATTTTTCTGCTTGCGATCACAAAAAACACCTAAGAGTTTTTAAAAATGACATTCAGGTATATTAGAAAAATAATTAAACATAGAGAATGTTAAAACACTAGAGAATGACACAAACATGTTTTCATATGTTAATGAACATGTCAAAATTTACTTTCAGTTTCCAAAAAGATCCTTTCACTTCTGCCTGTGTGTATGTGTGTGTGTGTATGTTTCCGTACTCAAGAATTTTCTACCATGTCCACAAAGAAAAGGACAAAGTTAATATTTACAAATTTGCACGCAAGTCAAATCTACTTAAAATCAGAGCCATAATTTATAGGGAACACTTTTCCTCATTATTCTGGAAGGGCCATCACCACCTTGCAATGTCAGGAACCTGAAAAATACGACTATAAAAACTACTGTTCCAACAGTCTTTATGACAGCTTCAACTGATATTTTACTGAGATTTGAATAGCAAGTATACCCTTAAGCAGACAATAAGATGAAATTAGAACGGACAAGAAGTATGAAATACTAAAGTAAATAAATGTGTATTTTTAATATTCTAGATTTTGTCCAATTTAAATGTCAGCTCAAAATTATAATCTAGAAATCAAAACAATCATTAATACACTCTCCCTTTGCTCTAGCCCTGATCACTTTGAACAAATCATGGTATTTCATGTAAAAATATACCACAAATTTACTAAACTTTCTGGTTCAAATGAGTTCAAGAATATCTCATTATAAATGGAGACAGTCCTGAAAAGGCAGCCAAGCATGACTAAAAAGATCACTCTTTTACACAAAAAATAGCCTTCTTATTTTACCCTTTGTTGAAAAGACATTTGGCCAGCCACAGGGGAAATACATAATCTACTTTTATATTCAAATAATTTATTTGAAAACTCTATGGCTACAATGACCCTAAAACAATTCTGGATTGAATATACATATTACATGGGTTTATGTGATCTTAATCATTGACTTGTTTTCATGTGTTAGCAATGATTTTGGCATTTCTTTTTAAAAAAGAAAACCACATTTGTATGTTTGAATAAAAATTTACCATTAAGTAAAATTATATCTGAAATGAGATAGATGGTATTAATGTGCAATAGTTCTGTAAATAATTCTACCTGTGAAGTCAACTTTGAATACTGCAGTTCTTTTCATGTAGCAATCTATCAATTTGATCTAATATACATTCCAACACACAGTCTGTCTGGTAACAACATGTCAGAAATTATGCCATCATAATTTGCCTTTTATAAAGACAAGCAGCAATACTTGAACATTTCAAGATTTTAAAAACCTCCCTCCACATAGATTTGCTCTTTTCAATTCTGTGAATTTTTGTTTCAGTGTTTTGATAATAAGGTTGATATTATGAACTCGAAGTTACGGTAGATTGAACTGTGAAATGTCGTTCCTCCCCTCCCTCAGGAGTCAAAGAAGATGCCAGCAGCAAATGATGTTTGTCCATTTACTTTAAGACACTGGTTCTTTCATTCAGTTACTCCATATCCAAGATTATATAACAGCAGAGAAGAGCATACACTGAGGAGGAAAAGCTTAAAGCAATTAGTTTCCTTCTAAGTACTTTAGCCTTCCTTATTTGGGTTTTTAAAAAAACAGGCAATCATACAATGAATTTCAAGCAGCCATACAAAGCATTTTAAAAACTATTTCTACAGTCTTCATTTCCTTTCATCCTTGTACACATAAAAGAGAGGAAGTAGCTCTCACATTCGTGTCCTAAAATTGATCACCCAGATAGTCTAGAAAGTTTTCTGTGCTTTCCACCAATGTTTTTTCTCTCACTTTCAAGGTACAAATGAGATATCCCCAGCTTTAATACAGAGCACCAAAATGTAAAATGTCGACTTGTCTTGTACATTCGGGGTGCCTCCCTGGACTCAGCCACTCTCCCAGCAGAGCAGAATGAGTATCTGTGCTAACCATACATTTCAGGACAAAGGAACTAATTCATGGGGGAGGGGAGACCACACACCATTTATAAGGTTTGTTCAGTTTACAAGAAAACTATTGTCAATGCTTTGTTGATTCATTATGAATGACCCTGCGTGACAAATAACAAGCGGCCACCTCCTTGCTGAGCCTCATCAGAATGCTTCCTGCATTCGAGAGCAGCCCAGGATTTGTGGGGCTAATTGTTATTTAAGGAAACTATAGCTGTAGGTACATGAGGCAGCTCTGATCACAGACCTAGCCATCCGGTTGAAGATTTGATGAAACTGTGGCTCTGGTACCCAAAAGATCACGCACAATAGCACAGTGCTTGCTAGTGCAGTACAAAACTCTGATGTGAAGAACCAGATTCCACTAGAGGGAGTGAACAGAGCCCGGAAAGGATCATAGAGATGCTGACTCTATGCAGGGTCCCACCACCAGGACATTTTAGTTACTACGAAATCTTCTTGTCTCCCCACCTACAAAATGGGACTCAAATATTTTTTTAAAGGAAAATCACCTTAAAATCTTTTGTTGCAAAATGCTATACAGTGCACAAGTATTATCTTCATCATCCATTGAACCTTTGTACTTTTTTCTCTATCCCGAGGGAAATAATAAATTGACATATTTTCTATCATCAGAGATCCTTTTAAGACCACAATGTGATTGCACTCCAGCACATCTCACACTTATCCCCATTAAAAACACACAAAGGGGTGAAAGCAGGGAAAGAAATAGGTAGGCATAAAGGGCAGCTCAGATACACTGTTGTACAACATGGGCGCTCTCCCCTAACCTGCCCCAGCCTCTAAGACGAGAGTGTAACCACCACACAAAGAAGCCGCAAATGGGCTCTGCATATGTTCCAGTTGAAATTGGCTGCTCTGTGGGTAAGAGCACACAGATTGCTCTCCCGAGTGGCCATTTGATTGCAGATCAGCTATGTGTTCCCCTACTGCTCCAACAACCCTGAAAGGCGCCCTGTATCTTTTTAAGTGGCTGGTTTAGTTGGAAGCACAGGAAAGAAATCTGTTCTTCTTTGTGACACCTACATTGTTGCATTGTGGTGTTTTTTTCTTTTTCTTTCTTTAAGGAATAAAGGACCTTAAAAATAAACCCAGACCTCCGTGAAGAAAAGTTCCTTGGTGGCCTCATGGGGGAAAGAATCCTTCACCTTCACTTCTCTTTTGGTTCTATCAGCTTTGGGATTTCCCCAGGCCACCAAGTGGTTTTCAAAGGAGAATAGGGTGTTTCAACTGGTGGGGAAACTGGCAGTCGTCTAGGTTGCTGTTGGAATGTTACTCGGTAAACCTCCGTGGAGGGCACTCTGTCAATTTCTACCAAACCTCTACTTCCAGGAATCTATCCTAAAGCTCTTGCTCTGCATGTATGGAATGACATTATGTATGCGGTTGTTTACTGTAGTACTGTTTGCAATAGCAAACATTAGGAGCACCTTAAACATCCATCAATAGGGGCTGGGTACAATATGATGCAAGGATACAAGGAAATAATGTACAATGTAAAAAGGAATGAGGAACTAACATAAAATGATCTCCAAGACACAATGTTAAGAGGGAAAAAAAGCAAGGCATGAAAGAGTATGAACTGAATGAGCTTCCTGTTAAATAAGGGCATAAATATGACTAATACACATTGTTTGGGGGGGTTCATGAAAGCAGGCTCACACTTGTTTTGATCACCCCTATGTCTTTAGGAACAGGAAATAGTTTATTTCAGGTGAGGAAAGTTCCAAAATAAAACTGTAGTTAATGAGGGAGAACTAGAGAGTCAAGAATAGATTTGAAATAAAAAATCTGGATTCAAAGTTTTATACTTGATAGAAAATTTCAAGAAAAAATAAAATACCGGAAAACACGAACAGTATGATGAAGAGTGATTTTCCCTTCTGCTTCTTTATCCTTTCATCTGCTTGTCATTTTTTTCTGGGAGGACGCCTGTACTGCATATTTAACAACGAAACAAAATACGACATTAGACTTGGTGACTCTCTGGATGTGTGGTTTGGGAGATAGAGAAGTCAAGAATAGATCTGAGTTTTCCAACTTGGATGCTGCTGAGAGGAGTTGAATTGAGGAGGTTGATGAGAAGATAGGCATTGGACTTCACTACTAAATGTTTCTCAGGGTTTATGCCAAGCTGGCCTTAGGGTGCCGCAAGAAATCTTTCTGGGCTTCAGGAATATGCCAATTTCACTGTAAAGAACATGTAGCCATGTTTCTACTAGGAATCACCTGGGAGTTGCCCTTAGGACACAGACAACCTTGTTTCTAAAGAAACTTACAAATCATTCAAAGCAGTGTTGACTTTCACTAGTATTGCTTCCATTGATTTGTCATTGAAGTGCACTCCTGTAGGACTAAAATTCCTGCACTTGTGGCCTCTGGTTACACAGAAACACCTAGGTGTTTCAACACCAAAAGTGGTCGTTAGCAAATTCGGGACCTTCCCTTTGGCATCCTCAGGATCCCCCATCTTGTCCATTCCCCCAAGGACATTTCCCATCTTTACTTAAAGGCTTTGTCCACAACTTGGAGCCCCCCCCCCCATGCATCTGTCCAGCAGGCCTCTGCTCCCCACCTCCTCTCCCTTCCCTGATTCTCCCAGGAGAGGCTCTCTCCTCCCTCCCTCTCTGCCGTTCACCAAACCTAGCTTTGTTTTTTGTGCAGAGATTCAATCTATTTTCATACCAAATTTATTAGAACCACATCCCACTCTTTTTAAGCCCTAGATTTTTCTAGCATATGTGAATTTGAAAATATTAGAATATACTATTTTTACTTCTATTTTGGGGTCTCTCATATGGAAGCCTATTGTTTGCTAACAGAACTTCTCTGAATAATTTAAGGTAAAACCAGGGTTATACCTTTCCCAAAGGCTTTCCCAAAGAGTCCCTAGGACTTAATGGGCCCCCAGAAAAAAATAGTAAATGCTGAAATGGGTAAGAAACAACTTGCCTGCTATACTGTCCTCTTACAGCGTCACTGACAATATTGGCTATTAAAGGCTCAGAAGAGTCCTATAACAAAAATTTGGTTTAATTTTGTTTAAACCAGAGCTTTCTACATTTATTTTCCCCATTATTATTATTGTTGTTGTTATTATTTACTGAATAATTTTTGGTAAATTCTTTATCAGAATGATCTCCTTTAATCCTCACCATGAGTAGAATCTTCATTTGACAGACGAGGAAAATAAGGCCTTAAGAAATTAAAAACTTCCAAAGTCAAACCACCATTAAGTGGCAGAGTCAGGATTCAACTGTTTCTGTTTGCCTCTGGAGACATGTATTCCTTTTCTCTAGGACTTACAGGAGACTACCTTGACCATGTTTGAATCTGTATTTGGACCTGACCTTTAAGGACTGACACAACAGTGTCTTGAGGGCCTGTGAGGTGGAAGCAGCAGGAGGAAAGGGAATCCAGGACAGGGAGAATAGGGGACACCTACATTGCTGTTCCTCCCCACCTGGCGATCCTTCCTGTAGGTATTTTATGTTCTCTTAAAACAAGCCCCAGTTCCCTCATGTGAAAAATGGACACACTGATACTTCTCAGGATCACTGTAAGGCTTGAAGTTAAAAATCTATAAAGTCCTTATAGCATGGCGGTCCTGAGACACAAGTGCTTGGCACATAAAAGACCCTAAGAAATGGTGACAACAGGACTTTTTACAAGTTTTTCTTTTTTTAAGTTGTTTTTTTTTTTTTTAAGATTTTATTTATTTATTTGACAGAGATCACAAGTAGGCAGAGAGGCAGGCAGAGACAGAAGGAAAAGCAGGTTCCTTGCTGAGCATAAAGCTGGATGCAGGGCTCAAACCCAGGACCCTGAGATCATGACCTAAACCAAAGGTAGAGGCTTAACCCATTGAGCCACCCAGGTGCCCTGACTTTTTGTGTTTCTAAACCTCTCTGTGTCTCAGTTCATTCACGTGTAAATGGGGTTAGTAATGTAACCTACATCACATCATGGGGAGGGGGGCCGTGAATATTCTATGACAAGTTAACATGTGGAGCACACAGTAAGCACCACAAGGCTTTGTCATATTAATGATTTCCCTGCACATGGCTATACCATGGAGCAGCTCTGGAGAGCACACCCAGAATACTGTCACCAGAATGACAAACATCAGGCTCTCTAACTCCAAAGATTCTACCGTCTCTAAGTAGATCATCATTTCTTCATCCAAACAGCTGTCACATGCTTCAAGAATTTAGCTAGACCTCAGGTGCTGGTTACTTTTGAACAAAGCTCTTTAGACTTGAAAGGAAGCTACTTCTGTAAACAATTCTTAATCCCTCTTTTCAGTGAGTGTTGATTCTGCTTGGCCATATGTGGCCTGTGAAGTTAAATAAATGGCTGCTAGCACTGCCACAGTTACTTGCTACATTGCTCGGTCAAAAGAGAAGGAGGAAACCTTTAATCTCCCCACCATCTTTACCCACCACCACAGATTCATAGGCCCACCGCACATGCACTTACGTTATGGCATTGTACCCCACCGTGAATTCACATAGTTGGTGAGGAAACACCATTAAGCTATATCATCATCCTAAATTTCCATGCAGGTGAGTGCCCCCAGAGAAAAAAGCCCAGAAAATTTGGGGATGATACTGAAAAATTTGCACTTGGAAACTAGAAACTTAAGCTTAACAGGAAGGTTTTCTCATTAAATCCTTTGGTATTAGAAAACATTTTTTGGTTCACTTCACATTGAAAATCTATTTAAACAATATATTTTAACTACTCTTATTTTATAAAATAAAACATAATACCAGTTCATAGAGAAAAATTTGTAAAACATGGACAAATATAAAGAAAATGAAAGGGGTGCCTGGGTGGCTCAGTCAGTTAAGTGTCAGACTCTTGATTTTGGCTCAGGTCATAATCCCAGGGTCATGAGATGGAGCCCCATGTCATCCAGCGTGGACCCTACTTAAGATTCTCTCTCCCTCTCTTTCTGCCCCTCCCCCCACCTCCTCTCCCTCTGTCTCCAGAAAGAAAATGTTTAAAAAAATAAAGAAAATTAAAATCAAACATCAGCTCAACTTGCTATGAGAACCTACCCTATCAATCTTTCACATGTATTTCTTTTTTTTTCTTTTTTCTTGTTTTTTTTTTGAGAGAGAGGGGGGCAGAGGAGCAGAGGTAGAGGGAGAGAGAGAATCATGCTCCAAGTCCCGCATGACCCCAAGATTATGACCTGAGCCAAGATCAAGTCAGACGCTTAACTGACTGAGCCGCCCAGTGCCCTCTTTACATATTTTTCACAAAATTGGAATTATATCATTCAATAACTTTATTTCCAAAACTTAACATTATGTTGTAAACATTTTCCTGTCATTAGATATTTTTCCAAATCATCTGAATGGCTAAATGACGTTTCATTATATGCATATACCAAAGTTTCTTTTAAGAATCTCTCCAAACACCTCCTCCTTACTCACATATTCCTCAAAGCCACTTGGGCCCCAGGCACAGGAGTACTTGCTATTGTCAAATAATTCATGAGCTTTTCTAGATCTGGGCCTTTGCTCCTTCCACTCTCTCCACCTACTATGCCCTTTTCAGCCTAGCAAGTACCTGTCTATTCTCCAGGGCCTATCTAATCTTAAGTAAATGGTTTAAATCTCTCTGGCCTCAGCTTCCATACCTGTGAAATGGACACAGTAATGTTACTTTCCCCCAATACTGTTGGAGGATTAGTGAGTTAATATTTACAAAGGCCTTAGAATAAGGTTTACCTCAACTTAAAAAATGCTCAACAGGGGTGCCTGGGTGGCTCAGTTGGTTAAGCAACTGCCTTTGGCTCAGGTCATGATCCCAGGGTCCTGGGATTGAGCCCCGCATCGGGTTCCCTGCTCCGTGGGGAGCCTGCTTCTCTCTCTTCCTCTGCTGCTTTGCCTGTTTGTGCTCTCTTTCTCTCTCTGTCAAATAAATAAATAAAATTTTTAAAAAAATGCTCAACAAATGTTAGCTGTTTAATATTATTGTTACCTGACATACTATCTCATCTGTATTGTGCAATCAGTTTATACATAATTGTATTTGATCTTTAGGGTTTCATGATTGATTGCAGAGGTTAGAATCTGGTAGGGACTTCAGATCATAAAAACACTGTGCTCCTCAACATATGATAAGTCATCTGGGGAGCTCATTAAAAATGCAGATGCCTGAGCTCTATGCCAGTCTTACTGAACCAGAATCTCTGGGGTGGAGCCTAGGAAAAGACATTTTCATCAAGCTCCCAGGTGATTGTTAAGCATGATAAAGTTTGGGAACTACTCACCATGGTCTAAAACCCTCCCTCTGCCAGTGACAACAAGGCCATACAAGGTTAAGTAATTCTCCTTAGATGAAGGTAGAAAAAAAGCCCATCAAGTTTGTAGAGAGAAAGAATTGCCATATCTCACATCACCAGTGAAACACAAATGATTTCAAGGATGCTTCAATGACGCTGTGGTTCCAAGCTTTTGTACTGAAATAAAAGAAGAACGTAAGCTCAGATCAGGCTTAAAATTTGATTCCAGATCTGTTGGCAGGAAGATTGATCAAAATTCGACCTAATTGTGGTCTCTCATTTACACTGAAAATGTGAATCCCAATGAAGAATTGATCTGAGTCACTGAACAGTGAGTGACACTACAGTAAACACACAGCCACACCGTGCAGTTCAAAGCGGCTTGCTCCTAATAAAGACGTTTCTGTTTGTCTTGTCTATTTCATTTGACATTTGTCTTTTGGCAGAAGATGCATTATTAAGACAAGGAACAGAGATTTGATGTCTCCTTCCTTTTGGAACCACATGAAGAAATTTCATTTTATTTTATTTTAGGGGTGAGCGGATATGTGAATTGAGGGAAGATTTCCTGTATAATTATTTCTGAGATACATATTTCCATTTGAGGAAAAGCCATACAAGAAAATGAAGTCCATTGTTAATAAATCAGACTATTCATTTTGTTCAAGGACCACTTCTATTTTTAAAAATGAACACAGTTGATTCTGAAGTCAAGCACAACAGTGGTATTAGACTACCATGCCCACTGATTTAATCATGTGATTGAAACAGAATTCTAATTTTAAAGAAATCAAATTAATACCTTAAAAAATATAATGGTACTGTATTTCCTGGTGAAGCACATGTTATGTCTCCTAAATGGAAAAAAAAAAAAAAAGATTTATCCACAGTTGTTGCTCGGAGAATAAACTGGTATCTACAGGAAACCTCTGAGGCTCTTTCTTCTTATCGTCATAGTACTATTATTGAAGAGTGAAAGCTCACTGGAGTGTACATGGTGCAAATGGGTCCATGATGTCAGGAGGGTTATCTTGTGCCATGAATATCTCATCCTTGAATGCCAAGATGATAGCATCCCCAGAAGGTCTGCCAGATATACAAGCACACCACAGGCTTGGCCAAGGGTCTGCATTGTGGAGAGAGTTTCCTAGAAACCGTACTTTACCACTTTCCCTTCACTCCCATGTTCAAAGCAGAATCATGTTGCCTTTTGGCATTGTCTCCTCCACACCAGAAGCATGTAAATGTGATGTGGATTACAGAAGAGTGGCCACAAGTGCAATATTCATAGGCAACTGAAGGATTGCATCTTGGGGTACAAAATCTTTTGGGGATCACCAAGCACATCCCTTCATGTCCTGCATCTCTCTCCCTTCCATCCCCACCGCTCCTGACAGACCATCCTCCCTTCCTCACACTGCATCACTTCATTCCTTCTCCTGATGGACTATAGCAACTGGCTTCTGTGTGGCCTGGGCTTTGAAATGCTGTTAAGATGCCAAAAGGCTGAAATGACCAAACACCTTGGCTCTGTTCCCTCATCCAACAGAATTTCAAGGCTTCATTTCAATCTTAAAGATCCCAAAGATACAGTGGCAGTGGCTGTTACATAGTTTTCACTAACTGCTCGGCCATGACATACTGTCTCAGGCCAAGGTTGTTAGATTTACTTGCAGGAAGGAAAACCTCCTCAAGTGAAAGTGTACATTTCCCTGTGTGGTATACTTCTTAGACAATGCGCTCACTTAGAGCATTAACAAAATACAAAGATAACTTCATCAAAGTATGGATCGCCAGTATTTCTTATATTACTTACACGATAATCACAAGGGATAATCTATGCCATATTTTCATCTGATCCAAAAACTTTATCAAAGGTAGAATGAAACCCTTCATACTGGAGCCAGGACAAATAATTCAGATAGTGAAGGATTTACTGGCTTTTAAACTGTGTAATGCATATATTATATCTATGAACTGTGATTTAAATACAAAATTGAGAATTGACTTTGGCATCACCAATTCAGTATCAACCAATGCCTAGGTTGACACAATTTCTGTGTATTTCATTATTTGGTTTGCTTAGAAAAAAATGGTCTAATATGAAGACTCATATTTAGCTAAGTTTCCATAATGACTCAGTACTGTTTCTACCATACTGGGAATAGACTATTCCTGTCCATCCTTTCTATATATGAATGAAATTTCCTGTTGAACTTCAGTGGGTCAATGTGACCCCTTTCTCTTAATTTATAAAAATGGAAGAGGGGCTGGGAGGGAGAGCATCAAAGGGAGAGGCAGAGAGAGAATCTTAAGCAGGCTCCATACCCAGCCCAACACAGGGCGTGATCTCAGGACCCTGAGATCATGACCTGAGCTGAAATCAAGAGTCAGATGCTTAACCAATTGAACCAGGTGCCCTCAAAACACAGTTTGCTTCTAGTTTGGGGCCAATAAATTGTTGACATTGTCTTAACCAGCACATTGTTCCGGCATTCGGGTCAGGTATACATCGTTAAATCATTGGGACAAATTCTGGAAATATATTTAATGTGCTAAGACTGCGAATGCACTACAGTTAATTTACATTTCCAGTCAAAACCCAATCAGCTGTGTTTTCCTAAGACTTTAGTAGTTTTGTTTTGTTTTTTTAAATTTTTTTATTTATTTATCAGAGAGAGAGAGGGGGAGAGAGCGAGCACAGGCAGACAGAATGGCAGGCAGAGGCAGAGGGAGAAGCAGGCTCCCTGCTGAGCAAGGGGAGCCCAATGTGGGACTCTATCCCAGGATGCTGGGATCATGACCTGAGCCGAAGGCAGCTGCTTAACCAACTGAGCCACCCAGGCGTCCCAGACTTTAGTAGTTTTTACGTCACTAATTTACATAAGAAAAAAATTGTCAAAATATATTGTCTTTTGTTTTTGACTTTAATATTTAATTAAGATTACTGTAGAGGTTAATTAGATTAATCTGAGAGAGTCAGATGATATTTGTTGTTGATATTCTAATAATGTTTGTAGCAATATTCTAAGTTCTAATAAATTAATGTCTTGGTGGAAACTGTCTACAGATATTTTGCCAAATAATTTCAAGCAATTCATTTAATTTTCTGTCATACTATTGTTAAGTGACATATGGCCATATTTAAATAATATTTAATCATTCATTTAATGACTACATGCCTTAATTTGAAAATCTTAGATAAAATATGAAAGAAAAATGAAGAGAAAGGTGTGGCTTCTTGGGTATTTAATAATGAGACATAAAATGCTCATGATAAGCAAAAATGAAAAATGACAATTCCAACCCTTTGAAATGTTATCTAATATATTATGTGTTAGAGAGGCTCTACTCTATTTAAAAAATCATCAATACTTGAATTATAAATCATAAATTTAGAAATAATTTCATTTACTTTCAAATATCAAATAATCTGAAGGAAAAAATCTACAGTGATTTATTTTTTATGAAAGAGGTATTTGTCGTTACTTTATCATCCACTTTTTTTCAGTAAAAAGGGAATTAAACTATTACAGGACACCTTGTTAAGTAATTATATAGCAACATCACTGTGCAATTAAATAGCCATCAGTCCCCGCAGCTGAGAAATTTCAGGTAATTATTCAAAGATAATTTAATAGGAGAATTACTGTATTCAAGCAAGCATTAGCTAGTAATCTACCTCAATTAAAGCATCCAATTAATTTCAGAACCTTGATAACAGTTGCCTTTGGCAAAACTATCCTTTCCCCTCATTTGATCTTACATATACAATATTCCTTAAACATTGTATAAAGTTAATTTACTTCTCCTGAAAGTATAGTCTATTAATACCAGTCTCCTGAGAAGTTAAACAAATGCAAGTATAAAAAACATTCCTTCTTTTTCTTCTGTCCCACACACTTTCCACCTAGCCTCTTATGTAGAAATTCAACAAGATGGATTTGGATTCTGGAGGAGTAACTTCCTCAGTTTTCATCACAAAAAACAGAAAACCTCTTAGCAATGGAGATGTCCAGAAGGGGCTTTTGTTTTCTGATTGATTAGCTCATTAGACAAACTACCTTTGGGAAATGTGCCCCTATGCATTTGGTGGTGATGGTGTAGGGAGATGTATGCTAAGACTCTTCTCAGTAGAATTTCCTTGATTGGGTTTTCATTTGAGTTTTCATGTTCAGAAGAAAAAGCCTCAGGTTTGGAGCCCACAGTGTTTGTAAGTCCATGGAAGAGATAGCTTTGAGTTGTTCTGGGTGCTTGTTGATTTTCCAGCAGGATTTCAAACTGCCCCTTACCAACCTACCTGTATTGGACTTGGTCACAATTCTTACTGGTTCCTGGGGTAATTCACTCAGTCTTTTTGAGCTTCAGGTATGAAATGGCCTCATCCAGCACAGGACACTACTAAGAGGCCATTCTCAACCTCGTTGTGAGTGTCCTCCTTCCAGGGTCCCTCACGCCAAGGGTCTTTCAGAAGGGAAAGCATATGGCCAGTAGCTGGAGCTTACTTGACTCAAGACTTATGTAAAGGTAGTGTAAGTTTGGCTATAATGGAGGAAAGAACAGAGGTTTGGCTGTGGGTATTGTAAGATGACTAGAAATGCCAAAACACAGAAATTCTTCCTCTGGCCATCACTTTCGAAGATCCTGGAGTTCTCGAAGCAGCTGTGGCAAGTGGATAAGAAAAGACCACGCAGACATCCACAGATGACTCAGGAATCATTGCAGGCTCCTCTCCCCAAATCCTCATTCAGCAGCAATATTTGTCTCTGTCTCTTTAACTTTATAATTTGGCTGACTTTCCATGTCCAGTTGCATTTGGAAAGATGACCCAGTATGGGTTCTTTATTCTGATCCTGACCTACCATTCTCTTAGGGCCCCGATTTCAGTATTCCCCTGTGTAGGAACATATTGCATCTATAGGCAATAAGTTCCCATCCTCCCAGGTCCCTGATACTCCATCCAACACAACCCTCATTTGTCAGAGGAGAGGGACAGAAGGGTTTGCAGAGGTTACTGGGCTGGAAACATCTTGCTCAGGCCTGGGCTAGGGTGAGGTAAGCGAGGCTGAGTCATGTAGGTGATGGGTCAGATACTGTCTGTTTTTTATATGTATTTACTGTTGCTATACTTGCATCTAGTTGCTGACCACTGCAATAGATAATTGAGTATAGTTGCTCCATTCCTCATTTTCATTTCCCCAAATTTCTGATAAATCTAAAATTTATATTTTCTCCACTAAAGGTATGACATTTTTCTACTTCAGTCATTTTTTTGTAGGAGGCAAAAAGCAAGTTACTTTTTCTACTGTAAAACTATAACAATTCTACTACAAACAGCAAAGCTTTGAAAATACTGGTTTATTTTAAGATAATTTCATTTTCCACAAGGCTCAGCATTATTTTTCTGATAGGGTTTTTGGAAATTTTTATGGCAAAAAATTTTTAGTCATCCATCTCATTTTAATTAACTTCAACCCAACAAAGGTATTCCTGAACTTGCAGCTTCCCAGTGAAGACGGAGAGTTGAGTTTGGCAATGTTTTGGTGTTGGTCGTACAATAGGTAAGAGGGCATAGCCAGGATATCTGGTACCATGTCTGGCAATATCAATCTCAAAGCATCATGAATGAGTCCCTCTGCCTTTCTCTTCAGGAGCAGGCTTTCCCTTTGCTGCGTCTTGGAGAGTCTATTCAGAATGCGGTTACACTGTTAACTTCATGAAGTGGCTGGTATTAACTACAGGACCAATGCACTATTTCCCTGTTACATTGAGATTAACCAACAGGAAATACTAATCTTTTTAAAGCAAACAAACAGGTAAACAAAAACACCAGTTTGAATGTTCTCTATCTTAGCCCATTTGGACTAGAAAGAATTAAAGAACTGAACAAATAAAAGAGGAAAAATTAAATAAACACCAAGAGAGAAATCAATGATGTTCCTTCTCACCAAGGAGTTTATTAGCATAAATATATTGATGAGATCCAAGTCACAACTTGTAAGATTTTTTCCACTTTTTTATGTAGGCATCATCAGTAACTGGCAATATTTACTATCTGGAGTTGTGATCCTGTTGACACCCAGAGTCAAATTATACATCTATCAAACCCCTAATCACTGCTGCATTCCCAGCACATATAATCCAAATGATTAAAGCAGGTAATGATTTCTCTAAAATAACCACAAGATGCCCGAAGGATTTAATTCACTCTGTCTCGGCATCTCTTGCTATTCTAATTATTACTGCTTTTGGAGTTAAGTTACCTATAATTTTCTTTTAGAATTACAAATGGTATACTTTGCTTTCTTATCATGTCACATTTTGGGAATAATTAATCACATTTTGGGAAAAGAATTCAGAAGATTTAATAAGAAATTTTAAAGCCCTACTGCATTCTCTAATGCAGCAAACTCCCAGCATCCCCTAAAAAAGCAGCCCATAATTGATTAATAAAAAGCCAAGTAATTTTGGTATTAATATGATTCCCTGGGAGGTTCCCATAATCACAACTAGCAGGCCAGTCACAGTATTGCTCAATTACATATCCAGGTAAATAATCTGCAAATCAGCAAACCCTATAAGGGGATTTTCAGCATTTCCAATTTGTTAATCCATGATAAATGCCCTTGAGAGGTTAGACAAAGCCCAGGCTCTTTCATATTTTGAGACTCCTAGTTTGTTAAAATGTTCTAAAGTCGAGTTACCAAAGTTGTTTTATGTCTAACATATAGCACTTAAAATGTGACACTCATATCACTAATGTCTAAGACATAAGGCTATAAACACACACAAAATACAATGCCATATGACTGTCCATATAACAATTATATTTATAAAGTCATCAATTTGCAGTGCACTCCAGGTGGCATAACCTGGTACTGGGGCACTCGAGTTCCCTTCTCTCTGACTCGTCAGGCTAGCTCTGTGGTTGCATGTGTTAGCCTACTGGAAGCAGGAGGCCACAGGCCAGGGGCCCACTTTCCTCCATTATCCCTATGGGGCTCGGATGCATCCAGCCACAGCTGGCACAAAAATAAGAGACTTTCTTTCTGCTCCCCTCTACTTGCTCTTATTAGAAAATTCTGAGAAAGAACACATTATCATTACCTAGAGGAACCCAATTCAGTGCTTAAATCATTCATCCTCTTCAAAAGTGTTCTCCCCAAACCACATTTTCCTGTTGCAATTTAAGTTTTCTCTCCTCAACCTGACCTCATCAAAGATTAGTGATTCTGTCCTGTAGAATTTTGAAAGTATATTGTCATTGCTGCGCCCACCCTGACTCCCTTTTTTTGTTTGTTTCCTTTTTGTTAAGTAGTTCTAATTTTTTTACATTTCTTCTATGAGCCTTGGACTATTTTTATACCCCGAAACACTGAAATGATCACATTTAGTGCTTAAAGTGAAAGGCAGTAAAGAGAAATAATGTGATTTGCACGTTATTTGAATCGAAGGAATACATGTGATTTAATCAAGGCATAAAGTTCTTCTGTAAAGAAATATCACCATTTGCCTATCTTTTTAGCAGATATTGTAGAAGTTACAAAGTATAAGAAATGGGCCTTCATGTAATATTCTTAATATAAAAAGAACTCTTACAAATCAATGAGAAAAAGACTAACATGGGGAAAAATGAACAAAAGAGTAAGAATAGGAAATTCTAAAAGAGTAATTTTAAGTAAGTGCTCAACTAACCTATGAAAAAAATTTATCTTAAAAAAGTTCATCTTCAGTAGTAGTCAATGAAATGCATATTTAAGCAATAATGAGATACTATTTTTCATCTATCAATCTGGCTTTTTTATTTTTGGTGACAGTAGTGTTGGTGAGGGTGCCAGGAAATCAGTTCTCTACTTCTGGTGGAAGTGCAAATTGATAGTACATTTACGAGAGTAATTTTACAATATGAATGAAAAACCTTCACATTTCATACTTTCAACATAGTAATTCTACTCCTAGGAATTTAACCTAAGCAAGCAATCATAGATATGTAGAAATACAGAGACATTTATGACAAATCTGTTCATAATAGTAGGAACTGAAGCAATGTCCATGTTGGAAAATAAGGAGACTGGCTGAGTACAGCATAATATGCTCACATGAAGGAAATCATGTTCTATTAAAAGTCATAATGTAAAAAATATTTAATGACACAGCAATATGTTCTAAATGTGTTAAGTTAAAAAATACAGGTTATAAACCATTAGCTATAACATGAAAGTACTTTTTAAAAAGTATAGAATAAATGTGTACAGAAAAGATCTGAAAGGATTTTTCTTTACAATACTTACAATATTATAATTTACAATACAAAATTTACTACAATATTTACAGTAGTATATCTGGATGGAGGGAATGCCAATAACTTTTATTTTTAGCTTATGTTTATGTTTTCTAAATTGCTTAAACAGATAATGCTTTTTATAATTAAAAAATATGATTTATAAAAGATTATAAAGGAAAGAAATGCACCTTGATCACAAAGAGTTCATAATTCCATAGCCTATGCTAACACAAACTATTTTTCTTTCTTTTTAAAAAAAGATTTTATTTATTTATTTGACAGAGAGAGAGCAAGAGACAGAAGAAGCAGAGGGAGCAAGCAGTACAGGGAGAGGGAGAAGCAGGCTTCCCGCTGAGCAGGGAGCCCAACATGGGGTTGATCCCAGGACTCCGGGATCATGACCTGAGCTGAAGGCAAGTGCTTAACCAACTGAACCATGCAGGCACCCCATAAACTATTTTTCTGGTGGTCATAAATCTGCATATTTGGGGGGAAAGGCACAAATTTCAATTTCAAGGTATTCATTAAATGTAGACCTAAATGATTTAACTTTTCCAAATTTATAAGGCTTTCCATTTAAATAAATTCCCAGGTTTTTTGTTTGTTTGTTTTTTAAAGATTTTTTATTTATTTATTTGACAGATCACAAGTACGCAGAGAAGCAGGAAGAGACGGGGGGGGGGGGGGGGAAGCAGGCTCCCTGCTGAGCAGAGAGTGATCCCAGGACTCTGGGATAATGACCTGAGCAGAAGGCAGAGGCTTAACCCACTGAGCCACCCATGTACCCCAATTTACAGGTTTTTGAAGAAAAATTCCTTATTATTTATTTTTCATTCAAAATATATTTATTATAATGATGCAGCATCTTATATATTTAACCTCTGTATGATTTAAGCACAGCTTGGGAAGGTATACAAGTTTCTAAGGGATAAAGATAAACCTTTCATCTCATCCGGCTAGTGGACAATAATGGGTACAAGGACTTTAATGACACTGACCAACAGAATCAGAAATGTAATTTTCTTTAAATTTGAGTGTGGATGCCCATCTGAGGCTGACCTCCCTTGGTGTGTGGTGTTAGGCTTCCCAGGCAGGCTCCATGTTATCTGCATGCTTTGGTGGCCAGTGCTTTCTTCCTGGTCCCGGGAGAGACCAGCAAGTCCCAAGGAGGGTACAGGGACTGCTCTGATTCTTGTTTCCCCTACATCATGCTCAATACTATTCTCAACTAAACATGACCTTAGAAATCTCAGGTGCCTCTTAAGACATCATTTTTAGTTTTATTAATACTTCTTGTTATATAGCATTTTTGAGGAAGATACATTTTAACTGCAGAAAATCTGGATATATGAAAGATACAAAAGACAAGAAAAATCATTCATGATCTCAATACTCCAAGAGAATCATTAACCTTCTGATGTATTTCTTTTCTCACTTAACAATGTATTATGAACCTTTACCCATTGCCATTAAATATTCTCATTCATATAATTTTAATGATGGCATAGTATTCATTCTATCTTATAGATGCCCCAAGGCTGATAGAACCTTGGACATCTAGTTTGTATGACAAACATCTGACACAGATGTTTCTTTCTACATCAGGTTGATTGCTAAAGTGAGATTGCAGGGTTAAAAGGTGGGAATATTAATAAAAATTTTGATAGGTTTGTCCACACTTAAACTAACCACTTTGCATTGAAACACTTGTTTTAAAAAGACAGCTAACTTTTGGTCTGCCCTTTTGCATAGGATCAATTATTTTTCACTTTTTTTCCTTTGGGGAAAAAAAGTGATCTTATTTTTTCTTTATATTTATTTTATTATAAGCCAAAATGATCATATATATTTTCATCTATTTACTGGTCATTAACATTTCTTCTGTAAAGTGCCTACCTTTTTCCTTTGTCCTTTTTTGTTTGTTTGTTTAAATACTGATTTTACCTTATGGTTTTCAAATTATTTTGTGCATTAGGGGTTTTAGCCCTTTATCTATTATATAAGTTAAAATATTTCCCCTAGTTTTATTGTTGGTAAATATACATAAAATTTACTGTATTCACCATTTTTAAAAAGATATTATTTATTTGACAGAGAGATCACAAGTAGGCAGAGGGGCAAGCAGAGAGAGAGAAAGAGAGAGGGGGGGAGGAGGAAGCAGGCTCCCTGCCTAGCAGAAAGCCCGATGCGGAACTCGATCCCAGGACCCTGCGATCATGACCTGAGCTGAAGGCAGAGACTTAACCCACTGAGCCACCCAGGCAGCCCCTGTATTCACCATTTTAAAACATAATTCATTGGCATTAATTAGATTCACATTTGCTACCATCATCACTATTTCAAAACTTTTTCATCATTCTAAACAGAAACCCAGTCCCTTAAAAAAAAATAAGGCTCCATTCTCTCCTCCCCCAGTCCCTGAGTCCCTAATAATATTTAATCTACTTTTTGACCTTATGAATTTGCCTTTTCTTGACATTCTATATATGTGAAATCATGTAATATTTGCCTATTTGGCTTATTTTACTTAGCATGTTTCTGAGATTCATCCATGTTACAGCATGTACCAGAATGTTATTTGTTTTTATGGCTAAATAATATTCCACAGCTTATATAGGCCATATACAGTTTATTCATTCATCTGTTGATGGATTGGGTTTTCTCCACATTTTGTCTATTGTAAATAATGCTGCCATGAAATTTGCATACAAATATCTGTTTGAGTACTTGCTTTCAATTCTTTTGGGATTAGGAAATACCTAGGAATGGAATTGTTGGGTCATATGGCAATTATTTTGAGAAACCATCAAAGTACTGTTACTATTTAAGCCTTATAAATGCCACTAGCATTTAAACTAGAAGCTATATGCTTCCTTAGCATGTCTAGCAGGTTCATACTGTCCATATTCCTTTTTTCCCAATTAGAATGGAAAAATAGCAGTAAAAAAGCTTAAAAAAAACCAATTCCAGTATAGTTAACATACAGTATTATATTAGTTTTAGGTGTAAAATACAGTGATCCAACAATTCCACACATCACCCAGTACTCATCATGACAAGTGCCCTCCTTAATCCCCATCATCTATTTCACCCATCTGCCCACCTCCATACTCCATTTCAAAACAGAAGCATCTTAACTAGAAATCAGTAGTCTCCCCAATCTCTTTACTGAAAGGCTTCCTGAGTAGATCACAATTCTGTCATTGCAGAGTTGGCTTGTCACTACAAGTTCCATAATAAATGATCCTTGGAACTTAAACACGTCTTAGAGTCTATATTCCATTTATTTACTTACTTGACCAAATTATTTTCTCTCATGACAAAGAGATGCTCCATTTTATTTCTAGTACTGTAACAAAGGTTTTGTTTTGGTAAAACACAAATATTTCAATACTAGCTTTGGCTCTCACTGGTCATGAAATAGTCTTAATGTGCCAACACAAACCTATTTATTTATTTATTTACTTACTTATTTGTTTTATAGTTTTTCTTTTTAATTTAAATTCAATCAGTCAAGGTATAGTCCATCATTAGTTTTTGATATAATATTCAATATGAGACTCTTGACTCTGGGAAACAAACTGAGGGTTGCAGAAAGTGAGGTGGGAGGGGGGATGGGGTGACTGAGTGATGGGCATTAAATAAGGCACGGGACATGATGAGCACTGGGTGTTACACTGAACTAATGAATCATTGAACTTACTTATTTTAAGACTTATTTATTTATTTATTTTAAAGAGAGCATGTGCAAACAGGGATGGGGAAGGTCAAAGGGAGAGATTGCATCTCCTCAGTATACTACCCGATGAGCGTGAGGCCAAAGTAGGACTTGACCTTGGACCCTGAGGTCATGACCTCCCCTGAATCAAGATTCGGACACTCAAGAAACTGAGTCACCCAGGCACGCCAACAAAGATAAAGGCATTTCTCTGTTTGCATTTGAAGATACTTTTGAGGTGTTCTCTTTTTGACTTCCTGGAAATTTTGACACCAAAAGAGTAAATCCATTTTTTAAAAAATTGCATTTATTTATGAGAGAGAGAAAGTGTGAGCATGAGCCAGGGCAGGAAGGGGGATGAAGGAAGAAGGACAAGCAGACTCACAATGAGCCCAGAGTCCATAGCAGGCTTGGCTTCAGTCCCATGACCTGGAGAACATGACCTGAGCCAAAACCAAGAGTCAGACACAACCACCTAAGCCACCCAGGCACCTCTGTAAATCCATTTTTTAATGAACCAACTTTTGAATGTGAATTGTTAATGTAGAGGTGAAGTATTAAGAAATCTTAAGTTGAAGAGAAATTTAGATCTATAACTTTACTGAAATAAAAATATTCTTTCATCTTAATGAAATCTAAGATGATTTCTTCGAAAAATTCTACAGGTCTCAACAGTAATCTGATTTACTCTTGTCAGCATATCAAATGTTGGGGCTATTGAGAAATATGTCTTACTCAAGGAAAAAACACTGAGTGCCCCTTGGGACACTGTGAATTATTTTGGCTCAATTCTATTAATGTAAAGCCCAGGAAACTCAAATAGAAGAATAAGCAGAGGAGGGAAGTGGAGGTAATCTGATTCAGAATGATACAACATCTTTCTTTACTGGTGTAATAAAAGACCCCTGATAAGGTCTCGGAAGACCTCTCTGAGTTTGAATTCCATCCCCACCATATACTACTTGTGAGACCTCAGACAAAACATTTTATTTTTCTGAGCCTCAGTTTCTTCTTTTGTACAATAGAGATTAAAAAAAGAAACTAGCAGAGTTGTTGAGATCAAAGTGCTTTTAAAATCAGAAGTTTATATCATCGCTTCTCAAGTGAAAGCAGTTTTGCCCCTCCAAAAGTACCGGGCAATATCTGGAGACATTTTTAGTTGTTACAATTGGGAGAGGGGGGAATACTGGCATCTATTAGTTAGAAGCCAGTGATTCTGCTAACTACCCCATATTGCACAGACTAGCACCTCACAACAAAGAATTATTCAGCCCCAAATCTCAGTAGTCCTGAAGCTGAGAAACCATGCTCTACAATTTTTTATAATTATTACTTTCATGCAGTGAGCTACCACTCACTTTTTGACTTACTACTGTGTTCTTTTTCAACAGTTCAGGGTCTTACTAAGCACTCTCTTCTTCAAACAAACACCAAGTTTGGCACAGTACCTGACTCTCTGAGTACAAACACCAAGTTTGGCACAATACTTGCCTCTTCAGTACATGGCTTTATCTAGTTTATCGCTTCTCTATCAACATACACCCGTTACAGTTCTATGGAGAAAGACTAGTAACTGTATGACTTGAACATGCCAAAACCATGATTGACTTCTTTTGAGTGTATCACCTTAGAGCTCCACTGCACATGAAATGGTAGAGTTGAGAAACAGCATGAAGACAGTAGCCTGACACTCAAGCAATAAATGGCAGAAAAGCTGTTGGATGAGACTGAATACCCACGTAGCTGCTTTGTGAGCAACCGAACTATTTGTTTTACTTCCTGAGATAGTTGTGTCTTTTCTATGTCTTATTTTCTGTTTCTGAAAATGAGACTGGAGAAAGGGAGTCAGAGTCATAAATGATGATGAAGTCTCTGATACCAGCTCTCATCAAGGCTGCTGCTATGGAGGTGGCAGTATGTTACCCTTTTCTGTCCAGGTGAAGAACCATGAAGAAAAATGAAAATACATGTTTTCCTCATATGTCCTGGACATGCAGCTTCATCACACATGTTCATAAATGAAACAAAATATACTACAATCTGAATTAACACTGAAAGTCCAATTAGTTTTGTCAACTCTGTTAAAAGAATGTAACAGTTAATTCAGCAATTAAAAAATTTTTTTAAACCTGTTCATACTAGCTGTCTGACTCAGACTGTCTAAACACATAAACTGATCTGAGTGGTTAAGTCAATCAATGGTTCAAGAAGCTGGTGAATAGAGATCATTTGACAAGATGACGGTCTTTTAGTCTCATGGAGATATAACCTTTACCTGACTCAAAGTGAATCACAAAATTATGTATCTCTCTAAAATTACACAGCAATTATGAATATCCCAATTAATAAAAAGAGAAATACCTTTATTTGCTTAGTGGACAGGGATATGAAAAACAAGGGAAAGTGCACATGCTATTCAATAGATATATGATTAATTCTAGATGATTCAGTCAGAAATCCTATTCAAAGAAAAAGCTATTTATCCAAACGAAATCACCCTCTGTGCTTGCTTAATGCAGAAGGTGCCTTAATTTCTCAGATAAAGGAAGTAGATCTCAATGTTCAAATACATACAGAATGTAGGGATTTCTACACATTATTGTCAGATAAGGACCTGGAACACATTTTTAAAGATTCTTTGGAGGCCATTGAACTTGGATCAGTCTTAGCTAAGTTATCTAAAACACTTCAAATACTTTAAAATAAAACTAATCCCTACACTGGTGGGTTGAAAACTTTTCCTATCCCCAGGGCACTAAAATAATACCCTTTCGAACAGTAGGTGAAGTATTTTAGGCGACAGCTCTCTAGTTATAACAAGGCAAGTCAATTTTTAGGAATTAGGGATGCTAATCACAGTGTCTCAAGATGTGCATTGCTGGGGAGTGAAATAGAAGACCGCAAACTGACATGACTGCAATGTGCTGTGCTCCCTCGAAGCAGATGTAAATGGGAGGGAGACTCAGCTTCCTGGTCCCTCCACGGCTTGATCTATCATAAAGGTCAAGATAATTGGCCACATACAGCAAGAGCAACATCGCTCACTCTCCCCTAGCCTAGCAGATAAGCACAGAAACTCAGCTTCCTGCAGGGCTAAGTGGTGGCTAGCCCAGGTGGAGGAGGAGAAGGTCTGAAAATATGCATGTAAGAACACAAGGCACTGTAATGATGCCATCAAATTTAGCATTAAATATATTTTACAATCAATTGAGATACCGTAGGTTGCGCCCAAACATGCATGAAATTCTTCCAGGGTTTTACCAGACTGCAGACTCTCTCATGTTTATGCCTTTCTAGTGTTTTTAGACTTTAAAAGCTCTGAACACTATAAATATGCTTGTGTTAACAAATGAAACTGCAATGAACGCAATTTCTGGTTTCATGCTATCATTAAAGTGTGACTCTTTGAACATTCAACTTCCCTAAAATGTCCCAATTAATCTTACAACCCAAAGCTAAGGCAGGCACTGACTCAAATAAAGAGGGTCAGAAAATACACGTAAAAGTAAAATAACTGAGTTACTAAAAGTTGCCAAGGAGATTACAAGTTTCATATACAATAGGAATCTATTACAGATGATCAAAGGTATCTGTTTCTTTTATAAACTGAGGCCCATGATGAAGATACAAAGTGAGTAAGACTGTCAATTGGTATGGCCACACATAGTGATTATGTATAGGACTTCATGGGTGTGTGACCTGCGGCGTTGCATTCCCCCTTGTGTTGAAAAGGGCTCCACATTTGGATAATGTTCTGTTGTTGCTGTTCTGAAATTCTTAATACTTCTTTTTTTATAAAGAAAGATCTCTGCATTTTCATTTTGCCCTGGAGCCCACAAATCATGTAGCTGGTCCTGACTGTCTGAGTGATTTAACCCCTACAGAACGGTTCCTATCTTGGACTTTCCGGTAAGACTCTTCATGAGAAACATCACCCTCCAAGGACAAACCAAATGGAACAAGAGGTAGCTTTAATGAGAAGAAAACACATCTTGGGAAAGCTTGAAAATGTAAAGACAAAATATAATCATGGATTTTGAAGAAATTATTGAATCTTTTCACTCCTGGAAACTCGAGTTAAAATCATAATGTAAGAAAGCAGCTCTTTGATTGCTAACCAGAAGTCACTATAGGGAAAAAGAAAATCCAATGTCTGAACCATAGGACATTAAGAAGCAAGTTAATTTGAGTTCTTTTCTGAAGTTTATTTAAAAGGACTAACTGGAACTGTTTCAAAGAGAACAGTTAAAGGGCTGCTGACGTATGCTCAAGTTGGCCCTAATTAGCACTCGGAGTAGGTTTTTCATAGTGTTCTGGAGAGTAAGTAGAAGCATAAAAGTACACTCCAGTATTAGCAGTGATTAAAAGTACGGCAGTGGGTGGGAGTGGGCAAGATTATTTACTTTGTAAAATGGAAGAGCGAGGCATGAAGAAAGAGCTTGCAAGAGAAGAAGTGAGCACTTTTGAGGAAATGTATGGGGAAAATAACCGAAAACAGTATGAAAAGAGTACTATAGCATACAAAATGCTCAAAGGAGACAGTGAGGACTTACTATATAGGCCCTAATGAGCACTAATAAGCTCTCCAGGATTTGAGGCCTAAGGCTATTAGTGTATTAAAAGTTCTCATACTTGTTCACAATAGGTTATATCTGGGCAATCCTCCCTCTGGGAAGATAAATTGTACTCAGATGAATAATAACTAATGTATGTATAGTGCATCATAATTTACATAGATGATCTTTTACATAAAAGATTTTTTTATGCTTATAACATCCCTGTAATGTGCAAAGCATAATACCACTTGACAGATGAGATAATGAGGCTCAGAAAAGGAAAGTAAATTCCCTAAGAACACAAGTCAGAAAGTAACAGTCATCTTATTCCAAGACCTGTGCTTTTCCCACCATAAATGTAGTGAACGGTGTATAATATCTTCTAATCTGAAAACAAGGTCAACGACAACAGTAATAACCAGTAATAACCACAGGGTCTCTTCTAAGACCTACCTCTTCTTCCCTCCCTTTCTCCCTTTCTCCCTTCTTCTGTCCCCTCTACCTACCTTTCTTCATTCCCTTCCTCGTTCCTTCCATTCCTCTCCCCCTCCCTCCCTCCTTCTTTCTTTTCTTCCTTCTTCTCATCATCTATCCATCCGTTTACCCACTCACCCATTGCATAAACTTTTAGGTGAGTTCTAGTTTTAAAAAGATGATCAGTGCACCTCACAGTTTTTCTGCACCTGGCATTATTACACAATATGTCTTAGGAATGATCCTTGCAATGTGTCTGGTCGTTGGATTGATACCTTCTCCAGTTGTCCAAGAAGGGCAACTGGGGGTAACTGAGTATGTGACAGAAATGGCTCCTATGTGACTTCCAGAGCATATGACTCAGAATGGCAGTGAGGCAGTGACATGAAGTAAAAATCCCCTGGACAAAGAAGTCATGTTTTGTAACCCTCTGCTTCTGCCCTTGCCCCCTTCCTCCCTCAGGCTCTTCTCCATCTTCCAATCACTGTAATAAAACTTAACTGAGAGGCTAAGAACTTTCAAAGACCTTGTATTTTAACAGGGAATTTCATGTAGGAAAAATAAAATGAGAGCACACAGGAGAAAGGAGGAAATGCTAGGAGAGGGAAAGCACTGGGAATACCCCAACTGTGCATTTCTACTCTCCATTCCGACTTGGAGGTTTCCCAGAAACTGGATTACTACCAGTCTTCCCATTTTCCACTTCCAGTTTGTTCACGAGAGAATGACTAAACAAAGGCTCAGCACTCAACCTTGGACAGATTGTTAATGACTACATTAGGCTGTATGTAGTAACTTACTGAGCTCAGAAATGTGATACCACAAGTTGTCCCCCCAGGTGCATAAGACATAAAATTCTCCTTTCCCACATTGCATTGAAGTTGAAACTTGATGAGAAATTTAGGCAAGATGACAAGGAATACAACTTTCCTCACCTACTTTCTCATCATCCCACTGCTTTTCTAGTTTCTGTCCCTACCACACCAAGCAGTTTTGGGGGTCAAGCATGGTTATAGGTTTGTTTCTATGGAAATGCTTTCAGTTACTTAACCTGACCACCAATCCACCATTGTTTCTTCTCTTTTATAGCAGGTTTGGAATGTGACATGGGCTTTGGCCTCTTCTCTTGGTCCCAAGTTGCTCTATCCTCTCCGCATTCCAACACTGGAGCTGAAAACGCAGCTCAGCTTTGTGATGGGTAGGGTGGCAGGGTCTTAGGCACGTTTAGCTTCAGACTGCTGAGAACTGCACTGTCTAATTTGGGAGGCATTAGCCATATGAGGCTATAAGAGCTTGAAATGTGGCAAGTAAAAGAGAGGAACTCAGTTTTGAATTTCATTTAATTTAAATTTAAAAACTAAATTTCATAGAAAACTTCTAAATATGTTTGGAACAATTTGGATATGTGAGTTTGCTTTTCAACTGTGAATTTATATAATCTAAATCAAGTCTTTCTAATCAAAATTTAGCTCCCATATTGCGATGTGTTGTTAAGTATAAACTACACACCAGATTTTGAAGCTTTAGCAAGAAAAAAAAAAGAATGTAAGTTATCCCCATTAAATATTTTTATACTGAATTCATGTTAAAATGATAATATTTTGATAATAAAATGATAATTTCACTTGTTTCTTTTTACCTAATTTAATGCCATTTTTAAAAATTTTAAATTACATGTATGACTGTCACTATATTTTTTTTGGTCAGCATTGGCTTAGGGGTCTGGTTAGGGACAGATATGCAAAGGAGACTGCCAGCCTTTAGTCCTTTCTGCTTTATCACTTATGAAAATAATAATACTAAGATTAATTACAACCTTACAATAATACATAAAATTTTAATAATAGCTAACATTTGTTGGACATTCACTAAATGCAAGACACAGGCAAATAATTCTCATTAAAACCCTATGATGATAATATTTTTATTCTCATTGTAAGATGAAGGAACTATGGCATAGAATTGAAGTAGATTGTCTTACAGTTTGTAAATGGCAGAGCCAGGATTTGAAACCAGATATATCTAGCTTTGGAGCTTTCACACCTGTGAAATAGCATGATTATACTTAAAATGTGCTATCTAGTTCAAGAGATTTGTGGTGTTACTTTGCTGAGCTCTATTTAAGGAGACAGTGTAATTGTCATTAATACATTGTAGAGCTTGTATTGCTACTGAATGATTAAGTCTACTGGGTTCTCTAATAACTATCAAAAAATTATGCTTGTTCTTTCATAATTCATACACACAAATACATCCACAGCTCTGTCCGTCAGATATTGTTTAAATCTAAGAAAGGTAAGTAAACTCGTGAAGCTATTTTTTTAATAATAACCAAGATAACTGGCTTGTTGCAAACAAAAATGTCAAGGAATTGAACTTCCTTGTGGTATAAATGGAATTCATTTTCTCCACTGTCACCTCATTAGCAAAATATTTTATACTAACATGCATTAAGTATGTTTCTATCTATATCTTTGAATGTAATTCCATTCATTCATTCATTCATTCATCCATCCATTCATTTGCTTATTCATTCATTCTTTAGTTATTAATTGGGTATTAATGTTCCAAGAACTGGCTATGAAATGGACACAAGAACACAGTCTAAGAACAGAATCTGTGCCTGGAGAAAATAGGCTCTGGAGTGGGGACTCAGATACACACAGCTTCCCTGTGAACTATCATTTTTTTAAAGTTTATATTTGTATGACATCAATATCCAAAACATACATTTTGGGTATGGGTTGGGCATTTAATAGTTGGCATAGCAGAAGATTCAAAACCTGATCTCAGCTAGTTTAAAAACAATGCAGCTGCTGAGTGAAAACAGATGCCAGGAGGAACCATGCTGAGGATAAAGGAAGGACATTGTGGGAAGCACAACTTTATAATAACTTGAGGCATCCCATCTAATGACATTGTAATTTGGCTCTCACTTATCGGGTAATGCACCAGACAGCTTCAACTATCATTTGTCTGGCATCCATTAAGTATTGTTTCCTTATAATAGTTAGCTTTGTGTGTTGGACAATGAATGAGGTTGGGAAACCATCTAAGGCATATGAGAAATAAACCTTAATGACAACAAACAATTTGTCAAACATTCTTTTCCCTCGGTTTTAACATTTGGGTGCCATATAGTGAATTAAATGATCTAACCCATCTCATTCATCATCCAAAACAGAACAAACACTTATAGTTAAGCTTCTCTAGAAGATTACCTGACAGTTGATATATGAATCCATGGAAGGATTGCATGATGAAGGAACATTAAAGATGACAAGCGATATATCAGCCTTTTAGGCCATTTGCTTTCACAGTATAACAGGCACACATATATGTTTGGCTAAATCGTGGGGAATAACTAAGTTTGATTTCACATAGTCTGTGGGCATAAGGGAAGCTGCAAGGGACCACAGTGCAAACACATGGAAAATAAGTATTGATACCACCTTCTGCAGCATTTAGTCATTCAACAAATATTTACTAAGCACTAATTTTAGGTTAGCACTACTAAAGTACCAAATTTTTCTTCTACAGGCTCAGAGAGGTAATGCGTCCTGTTCAGGAGCAGTATAGCATGCTGCTTTTCAGTGTCTAGTGATAAACGGTTTGGCTCCTGTTCCACTTAGCTTCCATAGTCATTCCAGCCATCTCCTCCCACAGCAAAGTCAGTTTGTTCCATCACTCTGGGACCTGGCTGAATTTTTCAATTTGAATAGAGAATTTGTTTTAGAGTAATCTGCATTCGAGCTATAAACTTGACCTTTAATTTTCTTTCAATTTGAGAAAAGAACAGAAAAGACAGAATAAGTGGATATGTTTTTAAAAATATTTTGCAGAAATGAAGAGTACAAGCTTTAATTTTCAAGGCTTGATTCTGCAGATTAAACTAATTTTTCTATCACAAAAATCCTGCAGGGTATCATCATCATTCTACTCTGTAGGATTTTTATGATAAATAAATAAAAAAGAAACCAAGATTTAATAAGTTTAACTAATATGTCCCAAGTTACCAGCTAATTAGTGGCACCCAGCTGAGGGTAGAGCCCAAATCTGTTCAATACCAAAACTCTTTCCACATGGCACATTGCTTCATGTCTACAATTTGTCTCTTGGTATACTATTCCATCAATTACTCTGCGGGCTGATGGAAACAGAGCTCCTGATGTCTTATTTAAACTCTTTTCTTACTTGATATCTTTATCAAAGTGAGGTTGTACTTTCTAGGTCTCTCAAGCTAACACCCTTCGAATAATGCTTACCTCTACATCTAGCTAAGACTTTGCAGTCTTTTCTATATGTTACCTGTTCTACTGGCTTTAGGGTAAACAGATCTCACTAATTCTATTTTAAAAATTTATTTAGAAGGTGCCTTAAATAGTGAAATTATCAATTTTCAAAGAAATGGTATGCACTAAAGTATACTTAATTCTATAATTACACTGATTACCATGTAATCTTTCACATCTGTATGCCAAAATATTAGCCACCATTTAAGGCTACCTTACCTTGCATTTCTCCTGAAAGATTTTCCCTGATGTCACAACAGAACTTGAGATCCTCCTCTCTCTTATGGCCCATATCACTTTAATTCATATTTTCAGAACATGCACTATGTCAGGCACACCATGGTCAACATAACATCATCATTGTTCTCATGAAGCTTAAAATATGGAAAGATAACCCTATAAGCATTCAACTATTAAAAGCTTAATTCCATTTATAATAAGTGCAGTGAAAGAAAACTCCCTGCCATTATGCATTGTGTGGAGAAAAACAGAAATGCAATAAGGGATGATACATACATTTTTCCCAGTTACTAATTCCAGATAATGGACTTCCCCCTCCAAACTAGCACAGTTTTCATACTTACTAAAATGTACAAAGAACTCAACTCGAAAAGCAAAAGTATATCTTTCTCAAAAGTTTACCAAGAACAAAATATGTATATGTATAGGATCTATATGAAGAAAACTACAAAACTCTGATGAACAAAATCAAAGGAGAACTAAATAAATGGAGAAATATTCCATGTTCATGGACAAGAAGACTCAATATTGGCAAGATCTCAGTTCTTCCCAACCTGATCTATAAATTCAATGCAATCTCAATAAAAATCCCAGCAAGTTATCTTGTGGATATTGACAAACTGATTCCAAAGTTTATATGGAGAAGCAAAAGACCCAGAACAGCAAACACAATAATAAAGAGAGAAAAACAAAGTTGGAGAAACAATGTTATCTAACTTCAGAACTTGTCATAAAGCTAGAGTATATAAGACTGTGTGGTATTGGTGAAAGAACAGACAAATAAGTCAATAAAACAGAATAGAAAGCCCAGAAGTAAACCCCATATACACAGTCAATTGACATTTGACAAAGAAGCAAAGCCAGTATAATGGAGCAAAGATAGTCTTTTCAGCAAAATGTACTAGAACAACCAGATGTCTATGTGCAAAAAATAAATCTAGATGCCGACTTTATACCCTTCACAAAAATTAATTCAAAATGAATCTAAATGTAAAACACAAAACTAGATGTCTCCTAGAATGTGACATAGGAGAAAACTTAGATGACCTTGGGTATGGTGATGGGGTTTTAGATACACCAAATCCATGAAAGAAATAATTGATAAGCTGGAATTCATTAAAATAAAAAAACTTTGGCTCTGTGAAAGCAATATCAAGAAAATTAGAAGACAAAAAACAGGCTAGAATAAAATATTTGCAAAAGACAAATATGATAAAGAACTGTTACCCCAAATACACAAAGAACACTAACAAGTCAATAATAAGAAAACCAGCAATCTGATTAATAGGCCAAAGACCTATATGGATGCCTCACCAAAAAAGATGTATAGATGGTAAAAGCAAATGAAAAGATGTTCACATCATATGTCATCAGGAAAATACAAATTAGAGCAAGGAGATAGCACCACATACTTTTTAGAATATCCAAGATCCAGAAAAATGAAAACACCAAATGCTGGTGAGAATGAGGAGCAATAGGAACTGTCACACATTGCTGATGAAAATACAAAATGGTACAGCCACCTTGGAGGACAGTTGGGCAATTTGTTACAAAACTCAATATACTGTTACTATACAATCCAGCAATTGTACTCCTTGGTATTTATCTAAAGGAGTGGAAAACATGTTCAGATATAAACTCGAACGTGGATATTTTACAGAAGATTTATCCATAACTGACAAAACTTGGAAGCAACCAAGATGCCCTTCGATAAGTCAATGGATAAACGATGGTACATGCAGACAATGGAATATTATTTAGCATTAAAAAGAAATGAGCTATCAAGCCATGAAAAGACATGGAGGAAACTTAAATGCATATTACTAAGTGAAAAAAGCCAATCTGAAAGGCTACATGCTGTATGATTCCAACTGTATGACATTCTGGAAAAGGCAAAACTATGGAGACAGTAAAATGATGAGTGGTTGCCAGAGGTGAAGAGTGGGAAAATAAATTAAGCAAAACACAAAGGATTTTTAGTGCAGTGGAAATACTGCATCACAATGGATAGATATTATTATACATTCGTCCAAACTCATAGAATGTACAACACCAAGAGTGAACTCTAAGGTAAACTATGGATAATTTGGGTGATGATAACATGTCAACATAAGTTCGCCCTTGGTAAAAATTATATCTTTCGATGAGTGATGTTGATCTATGGAGGCTATGTGTGTTGGGTGGCAAGGAGTATATGGAAAATCTCTGCACTTCCTTCTCAATTTTGTTGTAAACCTGAAACCTAATATATAAAGTCATAAAAATAAAATAGTTCCATGCTTCTGAATTGATGAAGCAAAGACATTTGGGGCAAAACCTGAACAACTACAGATTTCACTGAGACAATGAGAGGGCTGTCTCTCTATTCCTTAAACTACAAAAGCACTTAAAGACCCACAGTTTCAGCAAACGTCAGACTGAGAAAAATCCTTAGAACTAACTAATCCAGAAGGTCCAGGCTCTTGGTTTTCACAATTTTCATGGAGAAAGACAGAAGGTTACCAGCTTCTTATCTTCCCAAATGAGGATGTTCCATAAAACCTATCATCTATTATCTGTGATTCCATAAGTGAGTAGACATTTGGAAACAAAACTGGAAGGATATCTTTATCTCAGTAAAAAGGACAGTCTCTCCTAAGCAAGAGCAGGTACAATGTTATAGCAATATAGATACAAATATAAATATAGAATATAATATTACAGCTACATGCAATATTGTTTTTATTTTTCTCACTTCATCTTAGACTAGTCAAAACTGGAGTTTAAGAAATAGATATCCAAATTCTCAGAGGGGCAATGACTGACCAAGGTTACAAATTAGTGGCAGGTGGGCCTTGTACCAGTACACATATCACTGGAGTCCACCTCAGTGTTCCTTCTAATTATCCTCTGCTCGGACTTTGGGAGAATGACAAAAGGCCTGAGGTGGAAGGTGAGGTGAATCCTGCTTAACATATGATTATGTGACCCTGGAATCAGGGAGACAGGCAGAGAAAAAGGAATAAAAAGGAGAGAAACATTCTGAGGAGAGGAAACAAGAGTATTTTTAGTTCCTAAAAACATTCTTTTTCCACATTTCTCTTCTCTAGAGAACAACTGGGGGGAGGGGGCGACAAAGGGTAGTGAAAATAGCAGAGCCATCATTATAGGGTAATTTGTAAAACTCCTAATATGTTCTCAGAACTAAGTTGCTTTTATCCCCATAATCCTTTGAGGTAGCTCTTCTCAGATGAGGAGACTAAAGCTCAGTGAGGAGAAGCAATCTACTTAAGTCTGGCAGATTCACACCTAACTCATGTTCAGATACCGATTAACTAGGTCACACTGTCTCATACTTTGCCATCCAGAGAAAAGGAAGAACATTTGTTGAGCACCTACTCTGTGCCAAGCCCTAAGCTTACAGTTTTTCACAATTTATGATATGTAATACTGACCTTAATCCTATTTACCTTTTTCAGTTCACAGTAAGGAAACTGAAGCTATACAACTAGTAAGTGGATGAGCCAGGAATCAAAGCAACAGAATTATTTGCTTATTTGTATTGGCCCTTGAAATAGAGATTTGACAAGAAGATAAAAAAGTATTCTTTTGTATTGCATTCAAAGAGAATATATGCAATAGCAAATAAATAATTTGCTCTGGTTACATTATGGTATTTGCACAGGCTAATGGTTTGATCTAATATATATCATATTAAGTTTTACTGATCCAGAGCCTTCTGCCTCTACCTAACCTTGGCAATAAATTAAAGATTACCAGCTAATAAAAATAGTGACAGTGATAGTAAAAATAATAATAGCAACATTACCAACTACTATCATTTTTTTAAAAACTACAACTATATATACTTTAAGTATGCTAAAAATACACAAAAAAACATAAAATTTGCCATTGTAACCATTTCTTTTTAAGATTTTTTATTTATGAGAGAGGGAGAGAGAGTCGGGGGAGGAGCAAAGGTAGAGGGACAAGCAGACCCTATGCTGAGTGCAGAGCCCAACGTGTGGCTCCATCTCAGGACCCTGAGATCATGACCAGAGATGAAACTAAGAGTCAGAGGCTTAACTGACTGACCCACCCAGGCACCCTTCCATTAAAACCATTTTTAAGTGTATAGTTAAGTTGTGTTAAGTATGTTCACAGTGTTGTGAAACATTTCCAGCCCTTTTTAATCTTGCAAAACGGAAACTGTATACCCATTAAACAACAAAGAACCCCATGAGGGACCATGTATCAGTGGTATCAGATCAAAGGTCTTTTTCAAAAGAAGTCAATTTGGAATTTTGTGTGAAATTTTCCAAGTTCTAATGTTGGCTTAAAAAAAATTGTTGAGATAGAACTTAAATGTCATAAATTCACCCATTTTAAGTGTGCTGTATAATGGTTTTTGGTTATGCAACGATAATGTGATGCAACCATCACCTCTATCTAGCTCTAAAACATGTTCAGTCAGCCCTAAGGGAGACCCTGTGCTCATTAAGCAGTCATTCCCCACTCTCTCTTCTCCCCAACCCCTAGTAACCACCATTTTACCTCATATTCCTATTATTTTTGAGTTTGTAAAATATGCAAGATGCTTTACACACCTTAATCCTAACAAAACTCTATTGAAAAAGTCCTATTATCTTCTTTTATAGCCTAGGAAATAAAAAAGGTGGATATAAACTTACATCTGAAACTAATCCCTTATGACATGTGTTCAAATTTGTTACATTCAAATTAGTTGCTGATGAAAATAATTTACAGCCCAGAGATTTTCCATATTTTTTTTTATTATTGGGAGGTGGTGGTGGTTTTCAAACACCCAAATAATGGAGCTGAACAGATACTTGATTAATGACTAAGTAAATGATGTAACAGAATCCCTCCTTAATAAAAGATAACATGAAAGAATGAGAAGATCTTTGAAAGAGAACATGCAATAGCTTATGGTAACATTATCCATGTAGAGGTTTTTGGCTGATTTTTCTAAAACAGCAAAAAATTACAGAAAATGTTAATTGTTATCTATACTACACCAAAAAAAAAAAATGGATAGACTTCTTGTATAAATATAAGACATCTGAAAGAAAAATGGGGGGAAAAGGACTCAGCTGTAAGAACAACATTCTATTCTGGAATATCACTGATGAATTTAGTTAAACTCTGGAGGAAAGAGGAGGTTTTAAAATGGATTAAAATGTTAGATGGGATATTATTCAGTATGTTACTTAGAGTTGGCATATAAACCAGTAAGAGAATTGAGTCTGGAAGAATTAATGAAGCATCCTTGTGTTTATAACACTTACAGAAAGATGGACAATCATTGATTAGGAGAAAACAGAAGTTTTGTGTTCATATTTAAACTTTTTTTTTTAACAGAAAGACAAAACTGAGAAAATAGTTATATTAGAGATTTTGTCATTCATAAAACAAATGAAACAATTGAAAAGGGAGTGGCAAAATATTTGCATGAAAGAGCATCCCTATTTTTATATGATTGAAATGGGATTTACCTTCAAACTGAAGTCACATTTTTATAAAAGAATTCTTTTAATTGAGAAGAAAAATTACATAATAAATAAGTAATTTTTCCTTGAATAAATATTTTTAACAAAAAGCAATGAACTTATTAAAAAGATAGTTACACATAACATATATTTATACAATGAAATTTATATTCCTAAACTAACAAAATGGCTTTAAATTTATAGAAAATATTAAAAATTACATCTTTTCACCTTTATTCCTTCTACTCTATGAATAAACACCTTCATTGTTTTTTCTTCTTTCCCGAAAGTCTCCCTAGAAAACTTCTCTTTTAATGCCTGAAACTCTTCAGAAATTTAATATCTTTAGGCCTCAATATACTTAAAATTTTCCTTAGATATATTTCTTGAAATTAAATTTTTACTCTGTGGATTTTGTGGAAATGCTATGTCCAAATCTGATTTCAATGAGCTTTGACCTTCTGAGATTTGTCAACCACCCAGATGTCAAATCTTTTTCCTTTTTGAAAAGAAATGTATTCAGTTCAATGCAAATCATTCTGTCATCTTCTGAGGACAAAAGACTGAATGAATTATGGATCTTAATTTTTACCTATAACTATCTGAAAATAATGTTTTAGAAAATTTGAAGAATCATAGAATTTCAGTGCTGGGGGTACTCTTCAAGATAGCCAATCCATTCTCTCCTTTTCCCAGAGAAAGACACTAAAATGGTTTCTCCAGACATGACACAGTTAGGGTTGAAGGGAAAATCCAAATACAGTATTCTAATAACCACCTAATGCAAAGCCCAAACTACTGACTTCTTCAGATTCTTGTCCAAATGCTAGACAATATAAGATTTCAACTGAATAAATTAAATGGTGCATTTTTTTTTTTTTTTAAGGAAGAAACTCCAGGATACTGAAGTGAATTAATAGTGATCGCTGCACGCTAACACATCACTCTACATAAAGGGAAACTGCCAGTGTCTGTGTTGGCACAGAGGCAAGAACAATGAAGCATTCCATCCCAAACTTGTCATGGGAGAGTTGAATCATTTAACTGCTCTGCATCTCAGTCTGTAAAATGGGAATAATATTCCATTCCGGGTAGCAGAGAGGATGGAACTAGATAAGGAATAGAAAAGGACTTCAAGGCTCCTCCACACCTCTACCCAGGCCCAGCCATAATTTATGCACAGACCTGCTTTAGTAGGTATGCCCTATTTCCAGCACAATGAAGGACCTTGAGACATAGATTAAGGGACTATCTAGCACAAACCCAAGAAAACTCAGAACAAAATAAAAGGCAAACACACTATGAGGCATGGAATAAAAAGAAGAAACATACCCTCGTATATTTGATGCTAGGAAGAAATAATGTCATTTTGAAATTACAGGTAGATGTGTTTCCCTTCTCCCCACCCCCTCATACTCTTTTCTAGCACATTTTGGGGAGCTATGGAAAATGAATAGAAGAGACAAAAAAGTACTTTGCCCGGCAGGAATACAAAATTGCAAAAGCACAGACAGCACTACAGAGGCGCGCTGCCATTCACTCACAAAGAATTTTGTGCATGTAGATGGCTGATTAATTGCCGGCCTGCCTAGACGAAGCTGCAACAAGCCAGATACTGTCAGCATGCCATCGGTTACCATGGAAATGCACAAGGTTCCTGTTTCTGACAAACCCTTGAATACTGGATAGATTGTGCCATATGTAAATAAGGCAAATTAGTTTTCCTATATCTTCCAGACAAGGTTAGACGAAAAGAAAATATATCTGTTTAAACATACTCTCTAACCTCTTAGATGTGACGAATGAGAAAGGGGCTTCTTTCTTAGGACACTGAACTCAGACTGTTACAACTGAAACGCACTTGGGGAAAATGACCAAAAAATGCAAAATGCCTTGCCCATTTATAAGGAAGGACTTCAAAGTCAGCCATGCAAAGGTACATTTATTAGACTTTTGTTTTGTAACCAGATGTATTTTGCGGTTTGTTCTTTACAAAATTATAAAATGTCAAACAGTTATTTCTATGGTGTTAGATTAGAAATTCTATAGTGCTGTCATGCAGTTTTTACTCCTGCATAATACCTAAACCATAGGCCAAATATTGAGTCACAAACCAGTATAATTTAAAATATTTAGTTCCATTACTAAGAATACTCACTTTGACATTACATCCATCTGTTGGGGCTGCTGCTCCTTCTTTTTCTTTTAAACAGTTTTTGTTAGCACTATGAGACTTTATAACTTCTTTCGATGTTGTGGTAATAATTTATAATTGACTAAATCTGATGTGATTTAGAAAAATCTTATAATTATCATTAGGATATTTTGAAGTACATAATGATTCATTCCTTATATATTTCACGACACAGGACTACTCTGATGGCCACATATAATTATATATTTTAAAAATTTAATGTTTACTTAAACAGTAAAAATGCCAAAAAGTGCTGGAGTACTTTTCGTAACATAGCATTTCTGAATAACTTTAAAATGCACATTTCTCAAAATAAAACATTTTATCATCTCTGTTATCTCTTCAATTTTAATTACATACTTTTCCTTTCTTTTCAGCCAGATTTGCTACCAATAATTGTATATGAAATTTTTACATTTAAACTCAAATATTAATATATTATTCAAGTAAGTCACAACACATGAACATGAAAGATATCTATAGTTATCCAAAATAACCCTTCCCTAAATTTAAATTACAGCCCTCTCCTCTTTCTGGGTAAAGGCAAGAAAATTTATTTTCTAGCAAATGATCCATATATTAGATATGTTCAGAATTTCAATTTGGTTATGATATATTGCAAGTTTTTTCATGCTTCAGAATTCAGAGATAAAATACAACTAATGGCCCCAAACTTTAATATATTCTTTTAATTTAATATTATCCAAAAAATAAAAAAAGGAACTATTTATATATAATATTTTTATTTTTTTATATAAATAATATACTACATGAAGCTACTGAAACTTTCAGTATTGCCCTATTTGACATATTTTTTTCCTGCAAAAAATACTCTTCATACTCTTCAATATGAATATGATTATAAAGAGGACAGGGTTTTCAGAAAAAATTTCTAAACAAATTTTTAAAGCATATTATATTTATACAGCAATGAGGAAGAAACCAAAGAAAAGTATCTGAATAATTCTGGTTAGAATAAGCACCTATGCCTGACATTAGCATGATTTTTCTTTCTATTCTTCATTTTCTTTTACATATGGAGGCCCAAACAGGTTGTCACACTTTTTAAGTCACTCTAGTCCTTCTGCACTGAAACACATGACCTAGAGATGGTATTTCACTTCACTGTTTTTCCATCTTTAAACCAGACAGATTATATTTAAAAGCATTAGGGTTTCACGCATGGTCATATAACAATGCCCATTTTCCTTATTAGAAATCTTCCCAAGTTCTTTAACTGTGAGCATGTGTATTTAAGGATTTATATAGTAGTCTATATGTTATAAACCAAAAGTTTCACAGTGAAAGGGGCCAAATTTATCTTTCTCAAGTTTTATTGTATAAACATATATATATCCCATCTTCCTAAGTTATAAGACATATGTGTTATATATGCTAGGAAAATGTTAGGAATAATGAGATTGGTTCTGTCCATGTTTTTAACTCTATACCTTAGAATGAATGATCTGTAAGCTGCATACTTCAACCTGAAAGATAAATATGAGAGTATTTTACTTTATTCCTTAAATATGGTAAAACAGGAATATTATACTCTCACATATCACCAGAATGGTATTAAACACAGGACAGTCGATGAGAGGGCAGATCTTCTGATCACTGTGAGAAGGATAAATGCTTTCCAGGAGGAATAGACACATTTGCTGCTTTTAAGAGGCAGCATTAGAGTATGGAAGCAACATTCATCTATTCATTCATTGAGCATTTATCATGCACCAAATACATTTAAGAGGCATGGAAGATTCCTGCTTTCATGGAGCTTATACTCTAGTAGGAATAGAGATAAACCAGGAAAAAAGAAAATCTGAGTTCTAAACTTTGTTTTTTTCTCTCAAATCCTGTAATTTATTTTACTTGTATTATCTTCATGATGCAAATCACATTCTCCTTCTAGTTTAGTTATGTCTTTGTGTCTTTCCACTCTACTATCCCATAACTTTCTCATGATTCAAATATGGCCTGGGTCTTTGGATCTTCCACCATATTCAAAATATAGTACATTCTCCAACAATATGTGTTGAATAGATATATACATAACTGTCTTGGTGACTTGTGGTATAATTTTAGTCAAGGCACCTAACTCCAGGAGTTTTTGGCTTTTTTTCCTATAAACAGGGGTGTTGAAACAAGTCATCTCTAAGGTTAAAATCTATAACTCTATAATATTCCTTAGTGTTATATATCAGTAAACAAATTTACTCTTGCTATCCTACTGGCTTAGAAAATTTTCATTCTAAAAAATTTATTAGTCCAATTTTTTTAAACTGTTCTAGCCATCATTTCTTTCAGAATAGCTTTTAAAACATAATTATTTTATTTTTTCATGGAAAATTATGCCCAGATCTGATATTAAATCTTAAGATATTATCTGTTTACTTGCTAGATGTATAAAATAGGCAGGGACATCATGTACAGGAAAACATAGTCAGATTTTGAAGTATTAAATCAAGTGAATGAAATGACAGAAATAATAGTTCTGCAACAGAAGATGAGAACTTCCTTCCTCTGAATCCCACACACATATGGCTGTTTGTCCCAAGCTCATGTGGATCATGGATGATTTACAAACAGTGGGTGATGAGCTATAAAGAAAATGACTCAGTGGCCCACCCATAACTTAAATATGTGACAAAATGTTTAAATGTTTCAAACAATGGCAAGACCTAGAGACTTAACAGTTTGAAAGCAACCATGGAGCAATTTTTTCTACTTTATTGGCTTTATTTTACACCAGTCAAAACAGACATCTGATGTTTGAGTCTTCCAAGATGCAGTCCATATTTTTTCACTGGATATCTCATTGGAATACAAGGAGGAGAGTATCCATTTTTTTGGAAAATAGCCTGGCCAGCATCTGTGTACTGAAGCTAATGCGTATAATTGAAAAATTAAAAAATTCAAGATCTTTCTCAAGATTTTTATCTATCACGGGAAATACTTCATTCATTTTCTTATCAGCATGATGCCAGCCCCAATCTCCATACATCAACGTTTTGAAATAAAACTTCAAATTAATTTCATGTTGACATTTACGACCTGTATCTTGGTAGACACAGAATGAATGAATGAAGAGATTTTAGTGCAATAGTTACAAATAGGGCCCTTTTCTCCAATCTTCAGTTAAACACATATTATTTGATTAATTTCCTCATTGACAAAACGAAATAAATGAATGCTAGCCGCTTTTTTATCTGTTCAAAACAACAGCTGAAAAAAGAAAAATGTATTTAGTTAACTGGCCACTGAGTTTCTATACACTCAACCAAGCAGACTTTCAACAAACAAGGTAGATTTGGGAGGAGGCAGAGATTGATGACCATATAGAATCTAAGTAAAATTAATTGTTTAATCAAGGGGAGAGGGAAAACAACAATAACTAAAGCAAGGACCTAGGGTATAATAACAAGAAAATAAAACTCTAAGTAAACATTGGTGCTATTTTCCACTATAAAGGGGAAACTCATTTGCAAACACACATGCTATCTCAAATAAGTGAAGTGTTTCCTGATATATTTAGTTGGATTTTGCAAACTGCTTCAGACTGAAATGTATGTTGAAACCTAAAACTGATTTGTTCCATGTAAATCGCATTTAAAACTTTTTCAGCTAAAGATATTACCAGTAAAGCTATTAACTCAAGGATGAGCTCTATCTTTAGACCTCTGAACCTGTTAAATCTTTGATAATATTAAGAGTTTTTTTTTCTTTCTCTTTATGTAAAATATTAAAAAAAAATCCCAAGGAACCACATTTTTTTCCCATTTTAAAGGGATGCAAACCCAATCAAAAAAACTTTTTTTATTATTAATCTGAACTTAATGAACCTTATTCCCCTTTTCTGCTTGCCCTTGAACCATGTCCCAAGAGCAATTGACTGAGTAGGCAGATTTCTTCCAAGACTTTCTCAGTTGGACATTTTCTTTATATTCTACACACACAGAGCTATATTTAACAGCAAAGGAACCAATAAAATGTCAACATTTTTAAACACTTGGTCCTGAAAATATTCTGACAGTATTCATTGCATCAAAAAGCCAAATTCTGGGGCATCTGGATAGCTCAGTCAGTTAAGTTTTGGACCCTTAATTTAGGCTCAGATCATGATCTCAGGGTCATGAGATTGAGCCCTGCCTCTGGCTCTGCACTGGCCATGGAGTCTGCTTAAGATTCTCTCTCTCCCTCTGCTCCTACTTTCCCACAGCCCCCAACTCCCACTTGTGCACACCCTCTCTCTCTCTTAAAAAAAAAAAGAAAAAAGCCAAATGCATTGTCATCTTTCTTACTATATGAATATAGATACAGATAGAAATATATACATATATATATATATTTATATTTATATCTACATAGATAGATATCATGACATTGTTCCCTGGAGTTAACCCATAAGTTTAGCTTGGTTTAATTTATTACACAAACATTGCTACTTCATGATTGACATGACATCTGGACTATCAGAATCTGTAATCTGTACCATTATCCTTTCCCCCCCCTTATTTAAAAATACCCTCATTTAAAACAAACAAACAAACAAAAACAAAAAAACTTCTTATTGGCAGGTCCATTGTCCTGCATATCTTCATTACTTTGAACCCAATCGCCCCAGTTGGGCTATCCATTCTGCATATGATAGTTACTTGAAACCTGAAAAACTAATTAGAGAAGAATCAAGTTTTGTTTTGTTTTTGTCTTTGTTTTTGCCCAGAGTATAATATAAATACATAATTAGTGGGATTTATATTTTGATATATACTGAAAACATCTCAGTATTTCCAGGGCATTCATACTCTAGTGTTCTTTCTTCCAAATTATTCAAGTGATGTTTGCAAAATCAAAAATAGCATTTGGACCTGATCAGTTCTGTCAACAAATGAAGTATGTAATATTTAAATATTCTGACTCCATTATAATTTGTCTTCCAAGCAAATTATAGTTGTAAACATATTTGGGGGAAGGGGCACTTTCAAACAAATTCTCATTATAATGCAGGGAACTGAGTAGTATTTAGATATTTTACTTATTCATATCCTAAGATTTTTTTTACAAATCCTCAACTTAGGAACTCTTGATGATAGTGATGTGCTATGGGGCACTTAGCTTGCATTATTCTCTCGAGGGAAGGGTCAAATATGTAGAAGGTGCTTCATAATCATTGATTTATTTACCCCTCAAGACATTCCTAAGAGATAATTACAAATTATTCTATCCCATTAAGACTTATTAAATCTGTGAATATTCTAAAAATCTACTATATAGAGAATCAGGATGTAGCTTTACTCTCCAAACTTAAAGGTCCATGAAAACATTTCTAGATACAGCATAATATGAAAGATATTTCCTATTCATGAATCAGATACAAAAGTAAGAGAATTTTAGGTTAAAAAAAAACCCTTCCAGCCTCATTTTCTAATACCAATATAAGTATTAATTCAACAATTTTAATATAAACCTCCTAATATGAAGTGCTGGCACCCTCCATTCTAGTTTAGTTTCAACAAGTGGCAGGCTCCCAAGGGCCATACTTGTGTTGATCCTGTCTTGCAAATAGCTTAGCTATTTGACTTGGATGGCAATTTTCACTTTCTGTGATATAGTATATCTTTTTTGAACAAGAGTGTCATGCAGTCTGGAAGGCATACATGTGAGTCACAAAACATGGAAACATCTTACAAGCAAACAGACATTCACCAAAAAGGCACTCACTGGAGAAACTAGACCTAGGGGGCACCTGGGTGGCTCAGTTGGTTAATTTTCTGCCTTCGACTCAAGTAATGATCCCAGGGTCCTGGGGCTCCCTGCTCAGTGGGGAGCCTATTTCTCTTTCTCCCTCTTCCTTTGCCTGATGCTCCCCTTACTTGTGTTCTCTCTCTGTCAAATAAACAAATAAAATCTTGGAAAAAAAAAAAGAAACTGGACCTATGTATTTTTTTTCTTTAATTTTCTCTCCTCTTTCTTCTCTCCCCTACCTTCCTCTGTAGAAAGTCGCACCATCACAAAGGCCACAAGCATGAGCATGAGCATGCATCTTCAACTATGTAAAGTGATCACAATAACTACCTACCCTGCCCACACTCACACCCATACCCCATACTTTTTGGACTCATGAGAAGACAGAATTGATTCTATACTTTGTCACCTTATTGTTATATGACTTTGGATAAATCACTTACTTGAATTTCCTAAGCCTCAGTATCCTACCTACTTCATAGAACTGTTGAGGAAGAATTAACATACATACATATATGTATGTATTTTAATATATATATTATATATGTATATATTTTAATATGTATGTTGTTATGTTAATTATGTGTATGTATGTTAATTCTTCCTCAACAGTATATGTATATATATGTATATACATATATATGTGTATGTGTGTATAAATATATATATGAAAGCTTATTTTGAAAGTATAACCATACAAATATTGTAGTACAGATGCATGGCAAGGCAATAGTTACTCTGAAGTTAAAAGAACTCAGAGTAACATGGAGGTTGTATTATATATTTAAGAGAAATTACTTTATATTTCATAAGTACTTTATTAATAAAAGTTCAACCATAAATGATTTCACTCCATCTTATATATATTTGTATGTATATTGACTTATTTAATTAGTATTTATTGGTTGATTAAATAGCTTTTTTGATTATTTAAAAAATTCATAGTTTTCAAGGAGATCAATTAGAAAACTTATATAGGAGTGTATCCAGAATCTGCTGAGTCATTTTTATGAAGTTCTTTATTATCCTCAGTGTAAAATTATACTAATAGTATGTGATCCTCAGGGAAAAAGATTCTATAACTGTACTCTTAGTTTTCCTATATTCCCTCAAAATATTAATTTGAAAATTAATTTTATTTAATGAAATAAAATTTTATTTATGGTCAGTTTATTTATGGTCAGAAAAATTTATTAATGGTCAGTTGTTTTTTTTTTTTAAATGAAAGGGAACTCCTCGTGGTTTTTTTGGTTTTTTGTTTTTTTTAAAGATTTTATTTATTTATTTGAGAGAGAGACAGTGAGAGAGAATATGAGCGAGGAGAAGGTCAGAGAGCGAAGCAGACTCTCCATGGAGCTGGGAGCCCGATGTGGGACTCGATCCCGGAACTCCAGGATCATGACCCGAGCCGAAGGCAGTCGTCCAACCAACTGAGCCACCCAGGCGTCCCTAATGGTCAGTTTTTAACCAGTATACCAAGTATACTAACGTGCCCACTTAAATGATAAAGAGTTTTTTAAAATTCATCCTAGTACTGTATTGGAGATTTAAAAATGGGTTCTCTACTTCTTTGTTCACATTAGTGGCTACTTCAGCCCACCTTGTTTATCAGGAGCAACCCAGTATTAACTTAAATGACAAGCAAAATGCCTCATCCACAGTTTCACTTTGCTCCTTCACATCTATGACTTCAACTGACCCTACACTCAGACAATGGCAGTAACTTTATTTATTATTGGCAATTTTCTGTCCATAACAGACCACTTAATGACGGATTTGATACTCAGAACACTTCTACCAGCAGCAGTAAAGTGCTTTGGAAGAACTAGAGGCAAAGACATCAGTTGCTGCTTTCAACAAACACAAGAAATTTCAGATAATTTCAGGTGTTTGACCCATTTTATCCTAGCTAGGTACACATGTGTGTGCGTATGTTGTATGTTGGCTACTGAAGTGTGCACTGCAAAATACACCTCCAAGACTTTCTGCAGGAGAAGCACTTCCATGATCCCCTCACAGCAAGGTGCAAAATTTAACACATGGGTCAAGAGTAGCCAAAGATCACTCTACACCCAATATGTAACGTATAATGGCCATTATCTTTTAAAAATCTGGATTACTTTTTGTTGAGTTCACAACCATGTTGTACATATTTGCATCAGCCTTCATTTCTTTATTAAAACTAATATTTACTTCAAGAAAAGCTAATATTTACTTCAAGAAAAAATATCCCACCGTTTAGCCTCTTTTTGAGTTCTGTGAACTCAAAACACAAAAACAAAAACAAATCCTAGGAAATAATAAAAAATACTTGCCATACAAACTTTAACTAAAAGATAAATCTTTCTGACCATTTTCCAGCTTTTGCTTATATGCACTATACTCGATATTTTTCTTTCAAGAATCAATGATCCAGTTGAATCTTGATTTTAACTTACAGCCATCCATTAGAGAAAGTTAAGAGCCTGAAAAGGGTCAGCCTTTTTTGTCTCTATTAGTCTAGGTATCTTTTGTCTCTAATGGAATCCTTTCGATAATTATTTCATACTTCTGGCAAATCTTGATGGACTCCATTCACCTCAATGTTACCTCTGCAGATCATTCAAAAGCTTCTATTAGGACATCTTAGAGAAACCTCCTTTTTGCTTTATACTCAAATAAAGGAAGTAAAAAACTAAACTTCAAGAGGGGCCATGCTTTTCAGTGTAATCACGATACTTTCCAGTCTGAACAAGAGGCATCAGCTATTCTTTCTCTTTTGAAAGCATTTTGACCAGGTGGAAGGAAGGATTTTAAACACAGTACACACATATCTTGATCCCATTCAAAACCACAGAAAATATTTTCATACTTATTTGCATAGCTTTTTTTCACTCTTAAAGTTTAGGGACTATGGTGTTTTAGCTCTATTATCTCCAATAATAATTATAACAATATATTACAGTTAACTGCTAATATTGAACCAAAAAATCAAGTTACAATCTGGAACACTTACTTTTTTTCTGAAATGCATCATATACTCATACACTTCCTCTAAAAAATGTATTTTTAAAAAAATAGTTGTATTTTGCTTAGTTACTTACAAACATCAACTTTAATTCCCTAAGCAGAAAACAGCTGGATGACAGGTAAAAGCTGGGTGAGGATTAAGAATTTGCTGTGAGCTTTACACAAAACAGCTAACAGTCACTTAAAGAATCAAGAGCTGAACATATTAGAAGATTCCAGCTGCCACTTCTTTACTTGACCTACTCTAAATGAAACTCTATGAGCCTTCTTAGCAGGATGAACTCTGATAAGCCCAGGAATACCTGTCCACCACAGGGAGTGGGAAGGAGGCCTCATCTTCTGGTGTCTAGTCATGGTGGAGGGAAAAGATACGAGCCAATACATATTCAGTATCTTTCACCCCCAACACTTTTCACAAAGGATTTAAGGTGGCTCCAAATATAAACATAATGAAAGAGATACAGCATTACCAGAGAAAGGTAAGGCACAGGGAGAATAAAGTTTGAACCATAGTAAGACCAAGGGTGAGATACACAAGCCAAAATGCATAACCCATTTTACTAGAATACCAACACTGCTGCCCCAGTCCATAGGCGAAGAGGGAAGCACAATCAGATACAAGACTGAAAGTATCCATAAAGTTAAGGAGGAAAGGAAGAAACTCTTTTAATAAAGTACCTGCTGTGTAACAAGTACTTTTGTATGTGCAAGTAATATTATTTTTTCATTTTATGGAAAAGGAAGCAGAAGTTCTGAGCAGTTGAATGATTTTCACATAAGGTGTTGTGGCTGGTAAGAGTCAGAACAAGAATTTAAACTCAGTTCTGGCACCAAAACTCATGCTTATTTCAAGAGGAGGACAAGGGACAAAGAATCCTTCTCAAAACTATTTTTCGGGAAAAACAAAACAAAACAAAGAAAAACAAACTATTTTTCAGGATTGCACACTTTCCTAATGAGAAAAATGAAGATGACATTTTCCTGAGTTCTTAGGAAATTCAGTGAATGTATTTGTGAATCAATACAAGATACAGACTCTTTCAAATGAATGCAGTTTCACCTAATTTGCCACATACCATACTGAAATTATTGTCTCCTGTTTTTCACTACCATCCTTTGACCATATTAATCTTAGTTTCATTACTTCCTTTTGTAATGCCTACATAACAATGAAATGAGTATCTATATCCTATAGTATAAACATGAGATTTGGGTATTCTGGAGACATGGAATAGAGAATGGTTCTGGGGCTACTTTTAAAAACGTTAATATTCCATTTATTAAATTCATATTCATAAACCCAGTTTTTCCTTAAGGTTTTAAGTTTGACTTCAAATCTTTACCATTCTATTGATGTATCTTTATCACTTTTAAAACTACTTAATAAACAAAATTTCCTTAAGCTTCATGATGCCCTTACAAATTTACTACAGATGTTGAAGATGAAATTAAATAATTCACCTGTTTAAAATATCTTTCCTAGGGGCACCTTGGTGGCTCAGTGGGTCAAAGCCTCTGCCTTCAGCTCAGGTCATGATCTCAATGTCCTGGGATGGAGCTCTGCATCTGGCTCTCTGCTTTAGGGGAAGCTGCTTCCTCCTCTCTCTTTGCCTGGCTCTCTGCCTACCTGTGATCTCTGCCTGGCAAATAAATAAATAAAATCTTTTTAAAAAAATATCTTTGCTAATACTCAACTAACTTCTGTAAGTCAATTACATTAAACCTTTAAATATGATGACTCTTTTCCTAAATATCCCACTAATACTTGTAATGTTGATAAAATTATTTTATTTCAACTCCAAATTAAAATTTTAAATCATTTTGTCAATTGTATTTTAAATTAGAAACATAAGCTATCTATTGGATACACTCAAGTGTTAAATAAACTTCTAATATTCCAAATTATATAAGTATTATATGAAAGTTAACATCAAATATTTATAGTTGATTCCCAAATTTATAGGAAAACTCTATAGATTTTATGTAAATATTAAAAATTATCTCTGTACTTAATAAAATTTAAATCCAAAATCCTGGTTATGTTAATTATAGTCAAGACTAAATCTAAGTTAAAAGGTACTTTGCCCCCAGCATACAATGATTTCATCCTAGATGATTTTGGTTATTTCCTCGTAAACTTTTATCATAATCAGCAATTATAATTAGGATTTGAAATTTCAAGGTATAGTTATCAATTTTAAATTATGGTTAAATAATTTAACCATATGTGGTTTTATTATATATATATTGTTTTGTAGACTTTTAATGTTTTAAGTAATTTTAAACTACAAGAAGTTGCAAAAATAGTTACAGAATCTAGCATGTCCTTCACTAGCTTCCCTCAGTGGTCACATTTTTCAGAAATGTAATATAGTATCAAAAGCAGAAAACTGACACTTGTACAATACTAACTATATTCTGTGGATGGAAATACCCATGCAATTTGATCCCATGTATGGATACAAAACTATCCCATTACAGAGAAGTCCCTTGTGGAAATCCTTTGTCTGCCCTTTCTGTATCACTCTCTTTGTCCCTATCCCTTGGCAACTACTAATGTGTTTTGTATTTCTATAATTCTACCATTATGAGAATTATATACAGTTGGATCTTGCATTCATGGTAGTTATGTTCTGCAAAGTCACTACAAATACTGAATTAGTGAATATTGAATCATGGTTCCCAGGGGAAATTGAGGGTTAAGTTCTTGTGACCTCTGGTAACATTTTCATCAACCATCAATACGCAACCTTGTATAAGTGGAATTATACATTATGTAACTGTTTGAGAGGGAATTTTTCTCATTCAGTATAATGTCCTTGAGATCCATCCTAGTTATCACATGAGGCAAAATGATCCTTTTTTAAAAATTTTTATTTTAAAATAACTATAGATTCACAGTATGTTACAAAAATAGTACACAGAGGTACCCATGTACCTTTCACTCAGTTTTCCCCAATGGTACTGTCTTAGATAACTGTGTAGTACAGTATCAAAACCAGGAAATTGATATTGGCACAAACCACAGACCTCATTCAGATTCACCAGTTTCACATGTACTCCTTTGCAAGCAAGAGTTTGTATCTGCTCTGTAGATCTGTGTAATTATAACACATGCATAGATTCATGGAACCAACACCACAATCAAGATTCAGAACTATTGGATCACCACAAAGATCCCTGTGATACCCCTTTACAGTCATATCCATCCCCCTACCTCTTCACCCCATCTCTAACCCCTGGCAACCTTCATCTCTTCTCCATTTCTATACCTTTGTCATTTTGAAAATGTATATAAATGGAATCATGCTTGTGTAAGCTTTTGAGATGGGTTTTTCTCATTCAGCACAATTCCCATGAGATTCATCCAAGTTGTTGCATACATCAATAGTTTATGCCTTTATATTGCTGAGTAGTATTCCCATATGGATGTACCACAATTTGTTTAATCCTTCATCCACTGAAGTGTATTTGGGCTGTTGCCAGTTTTTTACTATTAGAAATAAAGCTGCTATGACCAATCATGTACAGGGTTTGATGTGGACCTAAGTTTTCATTTCTGTCCCAGAAATACCTAGAAATGGGAGTGCAGGTTTGTACAATAAATGCAAGTTTAGGATTTGTTGTTGCTGTTGTTAGAAACTCCAAACTAATTTCCAGAATGACTGTACCATTCTAAATTCCAGCCAGCAATGTATAAGTGCTTCAGTTTCTTCATGCCCTCACCAGCATTTGGTATTATCATCAGTTTTCATTTATCCATTCAGATAGGTATGAAGTAACACCCCATTATAGTTTTAATCTGCATTTCCTTAATGGCTAATAGTGTTGAACACCTTTTCATGTGTTTATTTGCCATTTATATCTCCTCTTTGATAAAATGTTTATTCATGTCTTTTGCCCATTTACCAACTGGATTTTGTTTTTTTTTTTTAATTTTTAATTTTTTATAAACATATATTTTTATCCCCAGGGGTACAGGTCTGTGAATCACCAGGTTTACACACTTCACAGCACTCACCAAAGCACATACCCTCCCCAATGTCCATAATCCCACCCCCTTCTCCCAAACCCCCTCCCTCCAGCAACCCTCAGTTTGTTTTGTGAGATTAAGAGTCACTTATGGTTTGTCTCCCTCCCAATCCCATCTTGCTTCATTGATTCTTCTCCTACCCACTTAAGCCCCCATGTTGCATCACCACTTCCTCATATTGGGGAGATCATATGATAGTTGTCTTTCTCTGCTTGACTTATTTCGCTAAGCATGATACGCTCTAGTTCCATCCATGTTGTCGCAAATGGCAAGATTCATTTCTTTTGATGGCTGCATAGAATTCTTTATATATAACTAGATTCAAGTCCTCACTAGATACGTAGTTTGCAAATAATTTCTCCCGGCTTATAGGTTGTCTTTTCATTCTCTTAGGAGGGTCTTTTGTCTAAAAGTGTTTGATTTTGATAAAATCCAAATTACCACTTTCAATTTTTTTTTTAATTTTTATGAATGATCTTTAGAGTTTCATTTATAAGAACTCTTTGCACATCCCCAGATCCCAAAGATTTTCTCCCATGTTTTCTTCTACAAATTTTCTAGTTTTACATTTTACATTTAAATCTATGATCTATTATGAAATAATTTTTTATGAAATATCAGGTTCATGTCAACACTTACCTATTTTATTTTTTTGCCCACAGATATTCAATTGCCCTTGCAACAGTTTTTTTTTTTTTTTTAAGATTTTATTTATTTATTTGACAGACAGAGATCACAAACAGGCAGAGAGGCGGGAGGGGGTGGGGGGAGCAGGTTCCCCACTGAGCAGAGAGCCAGATGCGGGGCTCGATCCCAGGACCCTGAGATCATGACCTGAGCTGAAGGCAGAGGCTTAAGCCACTGAGCCACCCAGGTACCCCAACCCTTGCATCAATTGTTAAAAAGACTACACTTCCTCCATTGAATTACTTTTGCACCTTTGTCAATATCAGTTGGACATATTTATGTGAGTCTATTTCTGGGTACTCTATTCTTTCAGACATGTTTTGTTCAGTTAAACATATATGATAAACCTGTTTGCACAAACATTTTCAGTATCATTTCATCTAAAGCATGCTACTAGTTGGATATACTATAATTTATTTAATCACTACCAATTTGGACATTTAAGCTATTTTGCATCTTTGCTAACATAAACCACGCTGCAATGAACATCTTTGTAGCATAACCTTTGCATGTATTCATGGTACTTTCTTAGGATTTCTGGAAGTAAGCTGTCATATCAAAGGGTATATACATTTTTAGAAAGTGAAATCCTTTGGATAATGGGTAGAGCTCAAAATATTTTGTGAATGTATGTTTAAAAATGTATGTATATATGTAAAATAGTTAGGTATAAAGGGAGGATAGGTGAATGGAATGGGATAACAACGAAGCCATTTACCGCTCTTCATACAAGATTCACTGCTTCCCTGCTTTCCTTCCTCTCTCTCTGCCTGCTCTCTGCCTGCCTCTCATCTCTGCAAATAAATAAATAAAATCTTAAAAAAAAATTCATTGCTTTCCACGTCTGTGGAAAATCAATGAATAAATCAGATTTCTCAGAGCAATCTGCTCCAGGGTGAAGGGAAGCTTCTTCTACCACCTTCCCTAATGTCCTATCATGTAATTGCTTAAATGCCAGATACTCCGTAGAGAGAGTTGTATAAATGTGCCTCAGGAAGCCAAGTTTGACAGTAGATTGAGTAGAAGTCATTGACAGTGGTCAATATTTTGATTCAGAGAACATTTAACTAGCCTAGTACAGAGCACATGTCAAATATGAATAAAAGATATTTATTTCTATGAGAGAGTCACAGAGTGGAATGAAAAGAGGGGAGAGAAAAATGAATCTTGGCTTATATGTGTGGAAGTCTCTTGAAAATGTAGTATCTGTGCAGGGCCTGAGTGTGGCTCAGGAAGACAGAATATGGGCAATGGCATGCTAGGGAGAGGGAGGAAAGCATGGCCCATGAAAGTGAGTGTGCAGCTGGGTCACTCCATGAATGTGCATGCTTTGGGGGAGATTGTTGAAAATACTTTTGGAAAGGCAGATGTGAGTCAGGATCTAGGAAGAAATTGGAATCTCCAGTAGAGGTAGGGGGCTTATATTCAAATAAGGAAGCTTTTAAAGTTTTAAAATGGGAATAGGTAATCTGAGCCGTCAGATAATCCTGGCAACAGTGTTTGATGAACAGCTTGGAGTGGGAGAAATACTATAGACAGCTAGTTAGCCAAGGAAGCTACTAAGTCTAAGAAGAAGAAATTTATCTCTAAACATTGGCAGAGGCAGTGGCAGAAGATTAAGGCTTGTGTGTCTCTACTTCTAGATTCACTTCTAGATGGTCCAGGGAAGGTTGGGGGAAAAAAAAATATTTGCCTGGAGGGAAGAGGCAGGTGAATCCTGGGATCATGGGTTTTAGTTCAACCATGACTGACGAAGTGGTAGAAAGAAGCAGCTGGAATCCAGGGTTGTAAGAGCAGGGACTCTACAGCCAAGATTCCTGGGTTTTAAAACTAGAACCTGCACTACTAGCTGTGTATCTCCTGTTAAGTGAATTAACTCTCTGTGCCTCATTTTCCTCAATTATAAAAGGGGAATGATAATAGTACCAATTTAATAGTGCTGCTGTGGAGATTAAACAAATTAATAAATGTCCAGTGCTTAGAACAGTGCACGGTAATCTTCTTGTTGTTTTCATTATTTCTGTGCAGCTTCAAGAAAAGAAGTTTGTGACTGCATTTGCCGACCTCTTATCCAGGTTAAAAAACAAGAGGAAGAGGGGTGCTTGGGTGGCTCAGTAAGTTAAGCATCTGCCTTCAACTCAGGTCATGATCCCAGGGTCCTGGGATTGAGCCCCCGTGGGGCCCCTGCTCAGCGGGGAGTCTGCTTTTCCCTCTGCCCCTCCTCCTGCTTATGCATTACCCCCTCCTTCTCTTGCTCTCTCTCTCAAATAAATAATTCTTTTTTAAAACCAGAGGGAGAGGAAATATAATTTAACAACAGTGTTTCTCCCATTCTAATATGCAACTGGGAATCATGTTAAAACGCAGATTCTGATTCAGGTCTGGGTTGGGGCCTGCGATTCTGGATTTCTAAGAAGATCTTAGTTGATGTGCAAGAATCTGACAGCTCCTTCACTGCTTTCTCTATTTCTCTTTTCTTCTTACTTCCAGACTCATCTTGAACTTTGGATACTAAGAGTATTCCAGTTCTTACTGTTGTAATAACCGTTTTCAGAAAAACTTTCCTTTATACCACAATAATTATAAAATGAATCCTACCATATAGCCAAGTGTTTTACATTTCTTACCTCAAATCCTCATAGCAAATAAGGATAAGGTGCTGTGAATCTCATTTTACCAATGAGAAAATATAGAGAGGTTAAGTAACATGCTCAAGGTCCTCCATCTCACAAGTGGCAGAACTAAGATTCAAACCCAGGATATCAGACACCTAAATCTGAGTTTTTTTCAAATGTTACACTATTCTCTGAGGGAACTGCCTTCCATGGAGACACCAAAAGACAGACAAAGAAGATGAAGTTGGAGGAAAAAAGTGTGTGCCTTGCCTGCATAAGGCCGTGAAGTTACTCAGCTTCCCAGACCAGATATTTCACAGAGACCTCATGTAGAATCTTGTAAATTTGAGTTCCCAGGATTTAAAACTAGCTCCTCCACCCTCCCCACCCCAAATACAGAGACCTATTTAGCTAGATCTTGATTAGACTTAAGCAGGATATTTTTTGGTAAGGTATTTCCCAAGAGCTTTAGCTCATTTATTAGAACACTGTCAAACAAAACAAAACAACAACAACAAAAACAAGGGAATTCTGACTACAAATTGAGAGACACCATGATTATAAATCTGGGAGTAAGATAGCAAGTCTAAAATGCACACCCACTTTAGAAGAATGAATGAAACAAGATGGGATTGGGAGGGAGACAAACCATAAGTGACTCTTAATCTCACAAAACAAACTGAGGGTTGCTGGAGGGAGGGGGTTTGAGAGAAGGGGGTGGGATTGGGGAGGGTATGTGCTTTGGTGAGTGCTGTGAAGTGTGTAAACCTGGTGATTCACAGACCTGTACCCCTGGGGATAAAAATATATGTTTATAAAAAAATAAAAAATTAAAATGCACACCCACTTCTATTTTATCTGCTAGATCCATGAAAAACAATGCATTTCCTTAGATATTAGCTTTAACAGCAACAATTAGTTCATGTGCATGCACTATTATGTGGAAGGATGATGAGGCACAGGGAATCCTTCCCTTTCAGGTCCATAGGCTACAGTCTCTAAGGGGATGAGATATACACTTAAACATGGTTACATACAGGGGATGAGATGAGCACTACATAAGCCAGTTTGGCTCTGATGCTCCATCCCTGGCAGCTGATAGCTCAGGTAGGATCCTAAAGATGTGTCCTCATAAACTTACGATAGCCCTAACCAAACTGTGTTACCATTTGCTTATTTCCAGGTCTGTTTTATTCTGAAACAACTCTTTAAATTCTAGTTTTCACATATTCCCTTAACGATTCTCCTCCTGTCTATAAATTCTCCTCCTGTCTACTCCTCCTGAGTACCTACCTCACAGATTTTTGGGTTTTGTTTTCTCTATACCCAGGTAGTAAGGCATTATAATTTAAGTGTTCTCCATTAGCTCTACTTGCTTCTTTTTTAGTTCAATAAATTTATTTTTAAAAAACTTTTGTATCACCCCCATACTTGAGAAACTGGGATCTTTTAGATAGTAAATGTAATTAGACATCAAATATAAAAGTAAATAAGTAATACTTGAAATTTCAAAATAATCCACACTTCATCTAGAATCATTGCATATATCCCCTGGATCATTTATTGAGGAAAAGTTGCCCTGAAGGAAATGACCCAAGGGTACACACCCATGTTTACTGCTCTATTTTCAATATTTTTCTAACAACCTATTCTTCAGTTGATGATGAATTAGTAAAGGCATTAATATGGTAGACAGTGATTTTGGCTGGGCCAATCAGGGATGATTTTTATGGCAGATGTAACATTTGAACCAGATCTTTGATTTTTGAGAAGCAACTGGATATAGGACAAAATTATATAAGAATATTCCAAATGTCCCTTGCCTACATATGGAGGTGGGAAAATTTTTAAGTCCAGAAGAATCTTAAATGTGTCTTACAATGGCAGATCTGACAGATCTTAATGAGCCACTTCCCCCAGGAGTCTCCACTGCCAGAGCAGTGACTAAATTGTGGAATTCCCAGCTCTGGGGGAATATTTGTGGGGAGCATATTCTAGGTGGGGATTTGAGAGAGGATTTCAGTACCCCAGAAATCACATTACTAGAAAGCTGCCACAGAAAGGAGCTTCTTCTGGCAGCTCTGAAATGAAAAGAGCATAAACCAGTTAACTGAACACCTATGAAGACATTAATATGCATTCTGAAATCCTAACATACAATGTATTCCAGGATGTTCTCAGCAATGCAATTTCTGATTGAATCCAAATGTCTGTTAACCAGAAGAACACACTCTTCCAGCTAGGAGAAAAACAATTTAAAACCTGTGAAATTGTCTCTAATTACATTTAACTGACCATTTGTCCTTATTTGGCCAAACTGCTGCTTAGGCTATGATTCCCTAGAAGGTTTATGATAATGAAATGTGCAATAAACAGTTTAATAAATGTTTTTGTTTTTTGGTTTTTGGGTTTTTTTTTTTTGTCTTAGCTGTGAACATGTGTTCTTGCAAGGCATTAACATAAAAACAAAGCAGCAATCCTTCTAATAGCCTTGGTTATCTCTTGAATGAAGCAACTTTTCACTCCACTGCAGGCTCACCACAGAACTTGAGCGTTTTGCTCACATAGCCGTTACTATAAACAGTTAGACAAGGTCTTCTGTGTCCTCAGCACAATATGGAACAGCGGGTAAGATCTGCTATTAGAATGTTGCAAAATAATGATAGGGGGTAGGAGTAGACATTTGGTTTACCTAAGAGTTTCTCAAAAAATTTCACAGGGTAAAATTAAAATATGAAAAGTGAAATGTTACTAGGAAAAAACTGAACCAGGTAGATGTATTTAATGAAGACACAGGTGCTATGAACTAAACAGAGAGTGCAAAGAAGCCTTCCTATGCTGCAAGGGGGCCAGAGTGTATGACAGTGAGTCTGGGTTGCCTCTAATTCCTCTAATTCAGCGATAACGTCCCTGTCTGCACACACAACTGCAGAAGGAGCTCGGGTACCCAAAGAGTCAAGTGTTTGCAGATGCATCAGAATCAGCCACCATTTAAGAAACCTACCATCTTTCAGAATGAATTCCCTACATGTCACAATAAGTTCAATTGAAAAGAAAAGAAAGAGATTTTCTGTTACTTCTTTGCTATACACATCTTCCCACCTGTATGTTGGATGTTTCAAACTACCAAATGCTGAGGGAATTTACCCAGGCATGTTATTAATGCCAGCCCACCACCGTTATGAACACAAATAGGCAAGATTTGGAGCACTTCAAAATTGACTGCCTAATTTAAAATTGCTTGAGTGCACTTAATCAATATTTATTTGCTTCTTCTAAGAGATGAAGAAAGTATATTATAGTGCTGATTTCATCATTTATATGTTAAGAAAGAGTAAAAAGGCAGTGTAATGGCTCCAATGGTAGGCTTCGGAGGCAGAAATATCTGGATTAAAAATACTGGTGGATTGTAACCTCAGACAAGTTACCTAGTATCTAAACCACAGTTTCCTCAGCTATAAAATGGTGATAAGACTAGTTGCTGATCCACAGAGTACATAGTGAGGATATAGAAAACAGTGCAGTCCATACATAGAGCAAAAAACCAGTAAGTACTGTTATTACATTACTTTCTTAAAATTTCTCTTCTTCAATCTTTTTTTTCTCCTTCAGTGTGGGACAGAGCCTGTGATATCAGGTGAAGCAAGCCACAGTGGTGAACTCTCTAAAGTCTAATGGGGCCAGCAAGTATTATAAGCAAAAGTGTGGGTCAGGATCTTCAAAAGTTTGAACATGAGTGATAAATGGCAACTATTATCTATGTCAGTGCCTACTACTTTGGTACAGTGTCTGTGCTGTCCAAAGAGAATGGAAGCATGAGCCCACTATTGCTGAGTTTTCCAGAAAAACCTGTATTCTTTTAAAATGCGACATTTGGGGGCACCTGGGTGGCTCAGTGGGTTAAGCCTCTGCCTTTGGCTTGGGTTGTGGGATCGAGCCCCATATCGGGCTCTCTGCTCAGCGGGGAGCCTGCTTCCCCCCTCTCTCTGCCTGCCTCTCTGCCTGCTTGTGATTTCTCTCTCTCAGTCAAATAAATTAATAAAATATATTTAAAAAAAATAAAATACAACATTTGTAATTTTTAAACATTGGCAAAGAATTCACTATAATATGGGTTTATTTCTTTATTTCTATTAGGGGGCCAATATGGAAAGAGCAAACAAAACAGATACTTAGGTTTAATTTAGCTCAAAGGGCACCAGAGTAAATGATTAAAGGATGCTAAAACAAAATGAACCCAGGCTTCTGAAAAGTCCCTCTAAAATGTGCTCGAAGCCTGGTAGCAGAGGAGTGAGTCGACATGCCTTTCTTCTTCTCTCTGTCTGGCTATCTATGTGTTCCTTATTTTAACCGACCATCCATCTATTATCATGAAGCCTCTATAATGAATTACTGGGTGTTAAGGAAGATTCAAAGAAGTAAATGACAGGCTCCCTCACCTCAAAGAATTCCCAGCATCTGAGGGGTGTTAGTGGCAGTAGCAGATATGAGTGCCCTACACAGTAAGGAGAATGGAGGTAGAGTCAGAATGGTAACAGCAGGAGTGGCATTAAAGAAGTGAAAAAACAACAACAACCAAACCAAACCAAACCAAACCAACAAAAAGCAACCCTCTCAACTTAAGGATGTAAGTCTTGCTCTAGTGATTTTCTTTGGGCACATATCTGGGGCTGGATTGAATTATGTCTTCAGGCTACAGCTTTTTAAATGGAATATGTAAATCCATCCTGGCACAGAGCTCCATCACCATCATGAAGAAGCCTTCTCAATATAAATTGCTCCATATAAAAATCAGTAAGTATTAATAATGCTCACAAAATGCATGAGTACCAATGATGTTCACAAAATAACTTAATTAAAAAAAAATCTTCTGTAAGGTGCAATGAACTCATAAAACCCCTGCAACGTATATTCATAAATATTGATTAAAGAGATGGCATAAACCAGATGGTAAAACACCATGATCCCTGGATTCTGAAATGTAACAGCAATTACTACAAGGGGTCAGACTCAGGTAGAGGGTTAAATTAAAGCTAGAATTAAATTATTTGTACAATACTATATTTTATATTAAATAGACATATTTATCTTTGTCTTCTAAAAATTATATTTAAATTATAAAACTAATACTAAGAGATTATATAAAATCTGGGAGAGAAAGAAAGAAAATGATCCAGAGTTCCTTAAAATTCCTTTTATATTTATGGATATATTTTTAATATTTTATTATTTATTTGAGAGAGAGAATGAGAGAGCATGAAAGGGGAGAGGTCAGTGGGAGAAGCAGACTCCCTGCTGAGCAGGGAGCCCAATGTGGAACTAGATCCCAGCACTCCAGGATCATGACCTGAACTGAAGGCAGTCGCTTAACCAACTGAGCCACCCAGGTGCCCTACATTTATATTTTTATGTTATTGTTAGTTATGTATTCCTTTTCCCCCTCTTAATATCTTCTCTTTTGTATTTTCCATGATGGACTTCATAGCTACTAAGTGGTCACACAATATTTCACTGAATGGATGTACAAAACTGATTGAACCAAATTCCCGTGATGGGAATCTAACTTATTTATACTTTTCAAAACAAATAATGCCGTACTCAATGTTCTTGTGGCTATTTTTCTATATTTTGGAGTATTTCCATGAGTTAGGCTATGAGAAATGGAATTACTGGATCAAAGAAAACCTGTATTTTTTATGGCTCTTAATATGTACCAGAATTTATCTCCCAAATTTCACTTTGATTTTTCCTGGCACCAGTAATGTATGAGGGTTACTCATGCCTTTGCTAAGTATGGGTATTATAATTTTCAAGTTGCTAAATAAGTAGAGAAAGAACTTGTTTTATTTTATTAAAACTTAAATTTCTTTTTAAGCCAAGACATTTTCTGCAGTATTTCTGAATGTGAGTATGTAGTTGCATGTAAACCATTAGTGTCTTTTATAAAAGCAGCAACATGCATGCATTTCTATCTATCTAGACTTCCAATCTGAACAATGGTGGATGTAATATACACCTTTGAAGGCTTTGTGGCATATTTTGACATTTTAAGTGTATTCATTCATCCTTTATTGATCACTTAGTATATGCCAGCCTCCACTGCATATGCTGGGATACAAAGAGTTACAGACAAGGGGGAAGGGCATTACATGCTCAAGAAATAGCATCTTCAAAGGAATGTGATATGTGACAGAAAATGATGTTTTCATAGAACTACAGATGCTCATTATTTTGGAGAAAAAGGCACTGTGTCAGTTACCTACTGTTGTATAACAAACTACTCTGAAATAGGCTTCAAACAACAATGCTTTAATATTTCTTTTAAGTGTGTGGGTTAGCTGGATGGTTTCTCTGCATGCTTTGGCTGTATGCACTCATGTAGCTGCACTGGCTTGGGTTAGAATCAGCTGGGATATCTGGGATAGGTGGGCAACTCTGTCCAAGAACTCATTCATTTTGAAGGGGCTGGACAGATTTCACTTCTTCGCATGATACCATCAGAGTTTCAAAAGGGGAAGCCCCAATGTACAAACACTTAGCAGGCTTCTGCTTGGGTCACATGTGCTGACTTCCTAGCAGTCAAAGCAAGTTCCAGGCCAAACCGTCTCAACAAACCTCCCCAAAGAATGACTGAAAAGTTTTTAATAGTTTCGGAGGTGTGGAATAGGTTTTCTGAAGGTGCCACACTCTGATCTCTACTTTTAGAAAGGTAACTTAGAAAAAACTGCATGATATGAGACACGAGATCATTAGGACACAACCAAGATCATCATAGTGGAAACATCACAGAGAGGAGGGAAAAGAGTTGAAGAATACTTATTAGCAATAACAATAGTCAGATTTATTGAGCACCAATTATGTGACTTTATAGCCCTATCTCATATCTTACAACAATCACTTTACACAAGCATACTTAGCTCTATTTCATGAAATTAGAAAACATGCAAATGGTTGAGTAACATTCTGAGGTGTTTAAAGCAAATTTGTGGGAGAACTAGGATTCAATTCTCCATCTCTTTGAAGCTGAAGTCGTTGGTTCCCTCAAATCTGCTGAAGAATGACAGGCAATAACCTGAATGGTGAAGACTGAAAGTGGCTGATAAACCAGGAGGGAAAAACCACCTATTTCTTTCTCATATTTATAATGCATGGGATAAACTTTCAGGAAAGAGGAGGTGTTCTTGCTGGTAGAAGCTAGGGTATAGTGAGGAAGGGGAAATGGGAAGGGGAGAGAGAAGGGCTGAACACAGTGGTTTAGCATCTTTGGCATAAACACTGGGGGCCTCTGATCCCTGCTCCAGTATCAACTAGATTTAAGCCACCAGGACTTATCCTGGAGAGGGATAGTAAGTCAAGAGAGTTATTGGTATGAGGCAGAGAAGATAGATAATGAAATGCAATTTAAATTCTGCATTCTTTTTTTTTTTTTTCTTAAACACCAACTCCCTCTTACCCTCCTCATTTCTCCCTTTCAACTAGATCTTTGTGGGTGGGTTTCATTTCTTCTGAAATGCCTACTTCCTTCTTCTTTTGTCTTTCTGTCTTGGTCCCTGGGGAGAATGGAAATTAGCTAAGTGTGATGGGTGTTCAGGAGGCAGGCTTTGGTCCTTGGCCAAAAGAGAACTAATTCCCCCAAGAGTAGCCAAAAGTATCAGCTTTACAACAGCCCTTCTTAAAGCTGAAAGGGTTTCTTTGTTTCTTCAATATTCCAAACCAGGGCAGTTGCAATCTGTCTTAAGAAATCCATGATCACACCCAAACAAATCTCTCAAATCAATTCAAATATCAATGAACATGTATTGAGCTGTAGGGAGGGGTGTCAGACTGGAGATACATAAAGCAGGATAAAACAAAAGGCTTTACTCACAATGAATGTACAGCCTTTATGCAGTGGGGGATAGAGTCTTACAGCAGAAAGTTATATCATGTAAACAATAATAATAATGTAGAGTAGGCTGAAATGTGTGCTAAGTAGAGGTATGTACTGATTCTGTGGGGACATGGAGAGAACACAATTCCATGGAAGGAAAGCCATCTGAGCTGATCTTTGAGAGATAAGAAGGGGCAAATAAGAGTGTTCAAGGCAGAGCACAGCCTAAACCACAGTGCAAACCTGGGAAGTGCCCAATGTGGTTGGGGAACAGCTGAACTGTAGGGGTTAAGAATTATAGATTTTTGGCCAATATAAGAAATCTCAGGATTTTCTGAAATGAGACCATTTTTTTTCCTCCAGTACATTGTCATCTGAAATAATGTTATTCATTAAAAAAAAAAGTCAAGACATCATCAATCTTAGGTGTTTGTTTGTTTGTTTTGTTTTTTATCTTCATCAGTTATGTTAAAGCAGTGAACACTTTGAGCCTTATTACACACATCTGCTCCTTGGGGATTTAGCAAAGAGATAACAAAGGGTAACATATCAAATTGCATTCAACAATCATCTTTTATCCCCAAGTACTCTGTCTGGCACATAGTATATACTTACTAAATATTTGTTGCCCGTATAAATGAATGTATCTGATCCTGAGGCTACCCTACTATATACCATTTTACAGTACCCAGAGACCTAAGGAAACTAAGGTCTTAGTGTCACCAGATGTGTCGGTCTGGATAGGCTGGGTTATGGTATGTTAACAGCCCCCAAAGCTCAGTGGCTTAACATAATGCAGGTTTATTTCTTGCTCACCCTGTATGTCCAGTGCAGGTCATCAGAAAGGTCTGCTCATAATAATGGCTCAGGAGTCCAGGAGCCTTCATCTTGACTCATGCTTCCACAGTCAGTAAGACAGAGAGACAAGGATGTGACAATCCCTCTGCTACCTCTTAGAGCCTGCATCTGCATGAGACACAAGTCCCTTCATCTCCTATATCGTTCAAAGAAAATCATATAGCCAGAATCTGACTTCAGGGAAACAAGGATGAGGAAAGGAATAAAAGTATTGGTGAACAGCTCTAATGACCCCCACACTGGGTCATTCCCATGCCTTGTCCCTTGAACTCAGCTTTCATCTTAGAAGGAAACTTAATAAATGTGGTTCTGTGAATGAATATTGTAAAAATACTATTGCCTCTGTGTATATATATAAGCCCTCTACCAGATTTTCTATATAAATAAAATTACTCCAAATTTTCTTAACAGAATTCTCTGCTAGTCGAGCAAATCACGGCATTTTGCCTTAAATCACTTTAAATCTCAGCATTGTTTCCATGTCAATGCCAGCCCATTTAGTACTTCTTCCCTCTTAGGAGATGATATCATTTACTCTAGAAACCTTATTCAGTCACTGAAGATCTTGCAGAAAATTTAGCTAGTGTAGACATATGCCTAGCACTTGTACTAACATTTTCTATCTTCTATTCTGACACTTATTAGATGATTGCTTTAAAGCTATTTTTGAAGAGAGGACTTGAAAGAGGAGAATGGATCAATCACTGTTTAGCCTGCTAGACCCTCTTTGATGTACGGTAACCAAAAGTCATTCTCATCACATCACAGAAGGTTTAGGTGAGGCAAGCTTGTGATCTCAGCTGAATTCTTACTATACGATAGGCTCTCTAGTGTCCCCACACAGGGGATGTAATTCAGTTTATAATAAAAGCTCAGTGTCCTTATTGCTGTTACTATACACAGCAGACTTACTATATACCATCTATTGTATTTTTTTGGATGAAAGAAAAAGTATTAGATTATGCCCTGACTGCCTTTCAAAGTCTACTTAACCAATTCACTGCTGCTAATTAGCATCTGGGTGCCCTCATAGGGCACCACCCTAGGCAATTCCTAGCCTTCCTCATGTATCAGACCTCCATAAGACTACTGTCCCCTTGTGGTGATGAACAAGTTATGTCCATTCCATGATAAACATGAGGCTGTTTTCAAAGAAATTAGAACATGCTGGTCATCTCATTGCATTATCCATCATTTGGAATCACAGAAAAGGTAAAATAAGGCCCAAAGATAGCTTTGTATATTGACTCTCACTAGAAGAAATGTTCCATGGCTGAGAGAGTTTATAGATAACCTAGTTTCTCATCCTCTCAGCCTCTTGCGACAATAATGTAACTTGCCACCTCAGCAGACATATTATATAATCAATACTTAGATGGCCATTATTGCTGTTGGGCATAAAAAAATGCACTCAAAAGACAGGAGAATCTTCTGGAGACACTCATTCTGTCAAGCAGGGCAGTCCTTACAGAGGGTTTCCCTCCAAAAGCAGACAGCCAGAGGAAATGTTGACAATGTCAAATGTCAGGCAGAGTTTCTAGGGCAGCAATGCACCATGGGTCTCTTGCCTCCCCCAGCAGGCTCCTGGACAGAAGACTGACTTTTGCTGATGAATCAAAGAAACCATTTAGGGTGTCCAAATATTTCCTTTACTGTTTTGTTTCAGAACTCTCCCTCAACCCCCTAATGTTAGGAAGAGCAGGGATTGAGTTTTTCTATTATCAAAACCATACTAATGAATACTAATTGAACACAGGGAATTTGAAGATACCAAAACAAACAAACAAAACAACAACAACAAAAACAAAAAAACCCTCTGGCATTCAATATAAAGAAATATTTTTCATTGTAAATATGAGTAAAAGAATTTAATATTGCTCAGCTAATCTCACTCAAGAGCTATAAACTATACAGCCAAATAAAATTGAGTAAGAAAAACAATTGCTTAAAACATTAGTTATGGTTGAGTCTCTATTAAAACATTCTCTGAATCTGATTCTTTGAAAAAGTAGAAATATAGTTGATTTTTTCAAAGAGTTTATTTTCCAGAGACTCGGAGTAGCTCTGTAGAAAGCCAGAATTAGGTCATGCTTTCCACAATCAATAGAGCTCTATATTAGAAACTTTAGAAATATATATTGATAAAATATATCTCATTTATTTTGTGAAAACCAGAACCATGAAGGGATATGGAATGAGAACAGGCATATTAAAATGCTAACAAAGAAATCTCCTCACAACCCCCTCCCACCCACCCCCCAAAATATTCAAGTAAGCATATGGGATTTGCAATCAGGCTGCAACAGGGGGGTCAGAGATCAAAAATAAATGGTGGGCCACAACATGCAGAGCTTTTAAAAAATAATGTCACATTCTTTCATTCCCAGCATAAGAAATGGGCAACTTGTTCAGGGCAAATAATTGTTTGAACTGAGGATTTTATTATTAATCTCTGAAGACTGCTGAATTTAGGGTCACAGTAAGGGTTGATTAGGTACAAGGTGCATAAAGCTCTCCTCTGTCGATGCTATTGAAAGAAGCAAGTAATTTAGATTCAGAATTGGTCTTGGATTGAAGCTCACTCCATTACCGACCATTTTCAATTTCAGCTATACAATAAACATCAAGCTCGGCAAGGAAATTAGTACATTTGGTAATGTATTGGAAGAGATGGGTGGGTCTTTGACAAGATGACACTTATCACCAAAGCTTCAGTTAATGAAACCCTTGAGTGGTATCTGCGTTTGACATATTTTGACATTTTTTGAAATCACATCCAGCATTTTTTCCCCCACAATGTTCTTCTTTATGAGAGAAAAAAAAATCCATCTATCTTTAAAATGAGTACTGGAGTACTGCAATATTATTGGAAATAAAATTAAAGAGATGCTGCCTGCCACTGACAGGAAGAACAGGGTACTTTCTCAAAATCCATAAGAAGCAACAGATTCACAGGATAAATTTTATTCAAATGAAGCCCACAATGCACTTCCAGAAGAAGCTTCAGGTTTAAATGGAGCATGTTTTTATCATCCCTCTCCTAAAAGTACCTTTCACTATAAAATGTGATTTTTTTCTCACATTAATGAGAATTAATGTGACTACAATTTATATTGCAGCAACAAAACAAAACAAAAACAAAACAAAACAAAAAAAAGCCAAACAAACAAACAAAAAACCTGCCAATTTTGAGCAATTATTTCCTAAACAAAATAGTTTTCTTTCTTCCTTCCTTCCTCTCCTCTCCTTCCCTTCTTTCTTTCTTTCTTCAATAAAGGTGGGACTTTTAAAAAGAGAAAATAATGAAAGGGAACAGAAAATGAAGTCCACACACCAAAAAAAAAAAAAAAAAAAAAGAGAGAGAGAGAGAGTCAAGAAAGAAAAACTTCAGGGAAAAATAAAAGTACAAAATAAATAGAGGGATAGCAGATGAGAATGAAAGCATCAAGAATGAACAGTTCCTGGCCTCAAACTAGTTTTGACTAGATCACTACCCATATTCTCTCACCAGAGTTCTCACATTTATGTATAATTAAATGCTGTTTTATTGCCAACTGGCCTAGATAATGAAAAACTAGAAAAAGAAGAAAATGCTTCCAAAGTGACCGAAAATTTAGGTTCACACATTCTGAGGAGTGGTTTTTGTTATTTACTTTTTAGTTTTTTCTGAAAGCTGGGTGAAATTATTATGTATTCAGATATTTTAAATCTCACACAGTTCTATTGTTCATGCCATGTATTTTATCCAGTGCTGGGAGAATAGTGTAACAAAAAATACAAAGCGTTCTAAATGGGGTGGGGGGGCGCTCTCTGAACCCTATTGGACCCAGGGTGGCACTTGCAGTGTGGTAGGCCCAGCCGGGTGGTCCCTCTCATCTATCATTTACCCACCACGAGGAGGAGGTCACCTTGAAGTCTGGAATGGGGGATAGGAGAGAGAAAGAGCATGAGGGAAGCAGAAAGAGCAGAGTGGGGAAAGAAAAAAGGCTGCTTAGATACTCTCGAAGAATTCAAAACACATCAAGAGGACTCTTTTTTAACCTTCACTCCATAGGTGATTTCTTTAAACCCTTTAGACTCCTACCCTTTCTGACTTCCATAATCCAAATTTAAGACCCTAGATGCTACAGTGAAGGGAAGGGGAAAAAAGAAAACTAACTTCTGTATTAGCTCTAGGTCTTAATATTGCCATTTCAAAAAGCTGAATTTGACATTTCCCTGAATGCTGGCTCTGATCCCTGTCCCCTAAAATAATTTTAACATCATGTAAAAATGCAATGAACATTATAGATTTATTTGGTCATCTAATCACCAGGGTTTGATGATGATTTCTACCAAAACACTTGTACTATCAGTGTAGAAAATCACCTGAGTTCATTGTGTTTCAGTAGAATGACATATATCACCTGACCTCAAAAATGGCATTACAGATCAAGCATTTTTAGTATCATAGTCTGACCTTCAGACAAGTATGCTCTGTAAGAGTTTTCCTTTTATTTTGGTGGTTTTAATAATGAATGGGAATAATCAAACTTTGTGTGAAAGGCTATTACTTAATACATTCAGTGATGCTATTTAGCTGGGAGGTACTGGAAGCATTCAACACTGAAACTATCTGCTGAACATAGCAATTCTGAGCACAGCCTAATTGTTGCAAGACCCTCCATCAATGTGGGAAGAAATGCCTCTTGATTGGTTCATTCTGCTCCTGTGTCCAGCTCCCCAGTACATGCTTCTAAACAACTCTTAACTCTACCCTCTGGGCAGTTTTTCCTTATCCCTTATCTTCATTGGACTACATTTGAAAAGGGCATTGAAAATATGCTCTCAGGGCACCTGGGTGGCTCAGTCAGTTAAGTGGCTGTCTTTGGATCGGGTCACGATCCTAGCCAGGGTTCTGGGATCAAGCCCCACAATGGGCTCCCTGCTCAGCAGAGAGCCTGCTTCTCCCTCTCCCTTTGCCTGCCGCTCTGCCTACTTGCGCTCTCTATCTCTCTGTCAAATAAATAAATAAATCTCTAAAAAAAAAGAGAGAGAAAAGGGAAAAAAAAGAAAGAAAATATGCTCTCTTACGGGCAACAGTTTTCTTCTTACTCTTAGGCTGCTGCTATTTTGGCAGTATGAATCTCTCAACAACTTTATTAACTTTTTGTACCAGCAGCAACATTGGCAATTTTTTTCAGGACAGAGGATTTCATTGTTGTTGTTTTTGTTGTTGTTTAGCTATCAGACTTCTGTGGCGGGTGCCATGTGCTTAGGTTCTTTTAAGCCATTTGTGCACCTGAAAAGATTCATTAGCTATTGCCACAATCAGTTCAACAAAAGGCACCTTTGGCATCTTTGATTTGGTCTATGACTCCCCAAAGTTGAGTTTTAATTAGCTGTTGTCACTTAGAGATATTCTCAGCTTTACTTTTGGTTATGAGAATAAATTGCATTTTCCAAACCTCTAAATCCCCAGCTTTCTGACTTTCATTTCTTTTCGTCCTTGCTTACAAATTGGCTAATCCTTTTGTGAGCTCATTTCTTTTTCTGTACCACCATGTCAATTGCAGCCAATAGGAACTAGGACTTGCTACTAATATTCTGTTTCCCAGCGTCTTAGCCTAATGTCACAAAGTCATTCAATATATTATCTGCCTTTTATGTTATTGTCGCTATAGTTTCATTAAATATTTTCCCACTGCATAATGAGTTGCCATTCTTCTAGTCTCTAATCTCGCTGCCCACCAGTCTGCAACAAAGTCAGTGGGACATATTTTAGGGCTTTTGTTATGCCAGCATCTACTGTAAGGTAACAATCTCTATGGCTTGCAAAAACAGAGAAATAGTTTTTTATTCATGTTACATAGTTCTGCATTGACTGTGGTTTCGCTGAAGCTTTCTTTCCTGGGTACTCTTCCAGGATGAAGAGAACAGACCCTTTCTAAGACATGCTATGCTTATGGGAGATGGAGGAGGAGATGGCAGAATCACACGATGATTCTTTAAGTTTATTCTCCAAAGTGGCATGCATCACTTCTACTGACATTTAATTTCAAAAGTCAGTCACAAGACTGACTGACATCAGTGTTGTTAAAAATAAAATGCACATAAAATGCGAAATAAGTCAAGCAGAGAAAGACAACTATCATATGATCTCCCTGATATGAGGAAGTGGTGATGCAACATGGAGCCTTAAGTGGGTAGAAGAATAAATGAAACAAGATGGGATTGGGAGGGAGACAAACCATAAGTGACTCTTAATCTCACAAAACAAACTGAGGGTTGCCGGGGGGAGGGGGTTGGGGAGAAGGGGGTGGGATTATGGACATTGGGGAGGGTATGTGATTTGGTGAGTGCTGTGAAGTGTGTAAACCTGGTGATTCACAGACCTGGGGATAAAAATATATGTATATAAAAAATATATGTTTATAAAAAATAAAAAATTAAAAAAAAAAATAAAATGCACAACAAAGATAGGATAGTGAATATTTTGAATAAATAATACAATGTACCACAACCCCTGAATATATTGTTTTGTTTTGTACATTTTGAACTTTATATAAAGAAAATCATAAACTATGTATTCTTTTGTGATTTATATTTTTTGGAGTTTAGTTGTAGATTTCATCCATGTTAATGTGTATAGTGTTGTTCACTCATCAGTGCTATATAGTGTTCCACTATATATGTGTGTAATATATATATATACACATATATATATATATATCTCAAAACTTATCTATCCATTATAGCTGTTTTGAGTACGTGTTTATTTTTCCTATTTTACACAATGCTTCTAAAAGCCCTTTTACATATCTTCCAACATATAGATGAAAATTTTTTTTGGAATATATACAAGGAGTGAAATTTTGGGGTCATAGGGTTTACAGATCTTCAAATGTATTCATTAATGCTGGATTTCTTTTCTAAAGTAATTATACCAATTTACACTTCAGCCAAAAATATGTAAGAGTTCTCATTATTCCACAGAACTGTAACATTTGGTATTATCTCCACAGAACTGTAACATTTGGTATTGTCAGACATAGTAACACCACTGCCAATCAGGTGGGTATCTCAGTGACATTTATATTTGTTGACTTTCTCTGTTTACATTACACGTATGTCTGTGGGCCACTCATACGTCCTCCTCTGTGATATAGCTGAATGTTTCTTTGAGGCCTTTTTCTGCTGGATTATTTATAATTTATGTATTGATTTTTTAAAATTTATGTATTGATTTTAAGGAGGAGATAAAAAATATTTATGTGGTTTCAATACTATTCCTTTCTTTATTGGTTATATGTGTTTCAAATACATTCTCTTAACTGTGGCTTCACTTTTAAAATGGTATCTTTGACAAACAGAAGTTTTGATTTAATGTAGACAAGTCCATCACGTTTTCCTTTATAGGTAGTGCTTTTTCTATCCTGTATAAGTAATACTTGTTTACGCCAAGGTCATAAAGATATTATTAAATTCTGTCATGAGAATTTTAAAGTTTTGTCTTTTTATAATGAAATCTTTTTAAAAGTTTTCATTTATACTTAGTTAGTTAGTTAGAATACAGTGTAATATTGGTTTTGGGTATAGAATTTATGATTCAATACTTATATACAACACCCAGAGTTCATCATAATATAATGAAGTCTTTAATATGCTTGGAATTTATTTCTACATATGTTGGGTGACATGTGAATTAAGTTTCTTTTTCCAACTTGAAAATCAATTGTCTAAGTATCATTTATTGTGTTCTATCATATTTATATACTATATTCAAAGGTATATTTTATTTTTTATTTTCAAAGGTATATTTTAAAATTATAATTTCTAATTTTATAAAAATGCAATTGACTTTATATCCAGTAACCCTGTCAAATTCCCTAATTCAAAAAATTTGAATTTAGATTAATTTTTATGGAGAAATGACACTTACGTATATGAACAACTTTTTGCTTGTTTTCCAATCCTCGTACATTGTTTTATTATTATTATTTTATTTTACTTAACTGCTAGGAGTTTAATGGCAGTATTGACAGTGGATATCATTCTCTTGTTGCTAAGTTTAAGGGGATGGTTTTTAACCTCTCACCATTTACCATGATGTTTGCTGTAGCATTTTCTTTTTTTCACTTTTTACTTGATAAAAACACAAATTATATTAACAGTTTTTCTAGAATTATATTAACCTTACATTTCTGGTATATCTAACTTGGTAATGTTTCTTTTTAAAAAATCTTTTTAGGGGCACCTGGGTGGCTCAGCCCTCTGTTTTCGGCTCTGGTCATGATGCCAGGGTCCTGGGAACAAGCCCCACGTCAGGGTCTCTGCTCAGTGGGGAGCCTGCTTCCCCCTCTCTCTCTTTGCCTGCCTCTCTGCCTACTTGTGATCTCTGTCAAATAAATAAATAAAATCTTTAAAAAATCTTTTTATAGTTAGAAATAGTTTGCTAATATTTTGTTTAGGATCTGAGCATATTTGAGTGAGATCAGCCTATAGCTTAACCTCCCTGTACTGTTTTCCCCCCTCACACTTGTTTGTTTTTTTTTTTTATGTTTTTGTTTGTTTGTTTGTTTGTTGTTTTTATCAAATCTAGGGGAGATTTATAAATTGCATTAAGGAATTGTTGACTATTTTTCCATCTGGAAAACTTCTGTAAAATTTGGATTGTCTATTCCTTACAAGTTCATTAGAAAGTACCTGACAACAAACATGTCTCTTACGTCTTTTTTTCTCTCAAAAAGGTCATTATTGTTGATTTGATTTTTATATGGTTTTTGAACTGTTTTGTTCTTTTGATCCTTTTGAGTCAGTTTTGATAAAATATCCTTTCTTCCCCCTATCTTAAGTTTTCAAATTTACTGGAATAAACTCATTCATAATATTCTCTTAATTACTTTTAATTTCTATTTCACCTGTAGTCCTCTTTACAATCCTAATATTTTATTTATTATCTTCCCATTTTGTTTTCTTTTGAACAATCTTCATGGAGGCATATCTATTTTATTAATTTTTCAAATAATCAGCTTTGGCTTTCCTGGTCATTTGTCCTTTTTTCCTGTTTTGCTATTTCCTATGATACAACTTCTATGGCTATTTTTTAAATATTAAAATTATTCATAGGCCATGGGGATGGACAAGGTTTTGATGTAAACTATTCCAAAACATTGTAGTGAATGAGAATGTACACCTAAAAAAAACAAAAAACAAATAAAAAACAAACAAACAAACAAACAAACTTGGTTGCATCAAAACAAAGAATCTAGTTTAAGAGCAGAGAATTCATATTTTTGTTTTTCAAATGGTATGGATCTCTTTGGTACTTTTCTGGCTGATTCCTCTTTTTATTTTTATTTTTTTAAAGAATTTATTTATTTATTTGACAGAGAGAGATCACAAGTAGGCAGAGAGGCAGGCAGAGAGAGAGAAGAGGAAGCAGGCTCCCTGCTGAGCAGAGAGCCCGATGCGGGACTCGATCCCAGGACACTGGGATCATGACCTGAGCCGAAGGCAGTGGCTTAACCCACTGAGCCACCCAGGCGCCCCTGATTCCTCTTTTTAATCCTGAGTTTATACAGCTGTGTCAAGACTAGTAAAGGGAATCACTTTATTGATGGTATTGCCTTTGTGTTCATAGGAACACAAATTAACATAAATTAAAATCTAACTTGAACATTTAAAAAAAAAAAAAAAACCCCGAGTTTAATACCGAAGTCACTTGTAAATTCTATGGTTCTCTAGTTCAGGATTAAAAATTAGGTTTCTCTATCTAAATTTTCTAACATCAAGATTTTTAACTAAAGTGGCAAAATAAACAGATGGCTTATGTCTGAAAATTATGTATTGTTCTCCTGGCTTTAAGATAAATTGCGTAGTCAAAAGTAAAATTCAAGAGATTTTAGTATTATATGCATAATAAAGTACTAAATATACACCTGGATAAAAATCATCAGACATAGATAAAGTTTGACTGCAGATATGCTACGTTCATATTGATAAGAATAGGATTCCATGGTGGCATTGTGTGACCGACCACAACACCAATAATCTAAGGTGAAGACCCAATGATAGGAAACAGTGCTTAATTTTTTATTATATAGTATTAGCATACTCTCAAATAAACAGATACTTATTTTTCACACCATGTCCACAAAACTGTCAACTCAATATTACAGAAATGTTTTCTCTAGTAAGAAATGAGGGGCACTTGGGTGGCTCAATAGGTTAAACATCTGCCTCCAGGTCATGATCCCTGGTCATGATCATCTGGGATTGAGTGCTGCATTAGGCTCTCTGCTCTATGGGAAGCCTGCTTCTTCCTCCTTCTCTGCTCACCCCTCCACCCCACTTGTGCTCTCTCTCTCTCTCTTTCAAATAAATAAATAAAATCTTAAAAAAATCTTTAAAAAAAAAAAAAGAAATGAATTAGGGTCATAGTGACTTTCTTGGAAAAACAAGTATTAGTAGAATTTTTTAAAATTTAATTTAATTTTATTTTCAGTGTTCAAAATTTGTTGTTTATGCACCATACCCAGTGTTTCATGCAATATGTGCCCTCCATAATATCCACGACCAGGCTCAACCCTCACCTCCCTCCAAAACCCTCAGTTTGTTTCTCAGAGTCCAAAGTCTCTCATGGTTTGTATTTGTAGAAATTTAATAATTCTAAGAAGGTCTGCAACTCTTCCTTTTATTTAAGACTGAGCATTTTGGTTTGCATACTCTTAATTAGTTGAAGTCATTATCAATAGCACTGAAGTAATTTAAGAAGCTGACACATCAGGCACCTGGGTGGCTCAGTGGGTTAAGCTGCTGCCTTCGGCTCAGGTCATGATCTCGGGGTCCTGGGATCGAGTCCCGCATCGGGCACTCTGCTCAGCGGGGAGCCTGCTTCCACCTCTCTCTCTCTCTCTCTGCCTGCCTCTATGCCTACTTGTGATCTCTCTCTGTCAAATAAATAAATAAAATCTTAAAAAAAAAAAAAAAGAAGCTGACACATCTCTTACTTATATACCTGATATATTAAAATGACTTAGGACTGTCTGAAAACTTTCAATAAGTTTAGTCTTTGTAGAACTTGTAATTAATAAATCACTACAATAACATCTGGAATTCTAGATAGAGGATCTCAATAAAATATGGGAAAATATCAAGAGCAAAAGGAATTCCAAAGAGAAGTCACTTAAATTGTCATGTCCCTCCATATGTTTTGGTGTTCTCTTCCATGAGTATCTATTGCTGAACTTGGGAAAAAACAAATGTGGCAAAAATCTTCCTATCAGCAAAATGGGTGAGATGTTGATTAACTTCAGGCATGAGATAAGGGTATTATTCAAAGCTCAGTTGTAGTTAGCAATCTGACCTTAATAACTTCCTAGATTAGTATTCTGTCCTTAATTACTCACTAGAGAATACTAATTCCTCCTGCTTCCAGTCTTTAGAAAGTTATTCCCCATGCATCATTGCCTCAGGACATCTCTCTGGGCTCTACCTTAAAATTCTACTAGAGTAGTTTTCAGTAATTAATTTCATAATTTTTGCTATCAGTGACCTATTGTTTCCTAAATATTCTCCTTCAAAGTGATTAAACATTTTTTAATTCATTCTAAACAACAGTATCTATGAAAAAATAGGTTGGATATACTAATGATCTTTCTGATATAAATTAACATAAACTCTTAACTACTAAAATTGTTAAAATATGCAATCCACTACCTTCCACTTCTGGTAATGGAAGAACTTGGTATGTAACTTGGTTTGATAATCTCACAAAAGACAACTAGACAACTGGGGAAATATTTGTAAAAAATTATTTTGAAGGTAATGTAGAACCAAGAACATAATGAAGAACTACTGATCCAGGATCTAGGACAAGATTCAGACAAATGTGGATCTGGAATTTAGGGCCACTTTTACCCTAGTAGAATTTTCTGATTCTGAAATAAGCCACTGAGTGGTTGAATGAAACTTTGATATCTTTATAAAGTTACAGGAAGGAAATTATAGTCCAGGGCCCACACAGGTGATGGATAAACATAGTGAACACTCTTGTTTTGGGATGAGACCACAAAGAGATATATCCCAAGGAAAAGAGTAAATAAGAAATAGGTAAGTTTTGTAGTTCAGCCTTGAATTATCTTAATCCCTGAAACAATCAAAATAATGCCATATTATTAGAGACGGCATCCAAGAATGTAATCCATTAGCACATCCAAGAACGCTTGTGCCCTCAGATGTCTTACAGAAGCCCTCAGAAGTCTTTATAGAGGAGGTGATACCTCTTAAACACCACATTATTTCTTTAGGCAGTTGAAAGCTATAATTCCTAGCAGATAATAAAAAATAGCCCCAAAAGGAGCACGATAATATGAGAAAACCCCAGCAGAAACCCAAAGCAATAGAAATTATGTGATAGGGTGTTCAGAAATAGGCATATCTTAACAAAGACTTTAAAGTAAATCTGCTTACCATGATCAAGAGGTTAAATGACAGATTGTTTAGGCAGAAGAAAAAAGTTAATGGAAACTCTTAAACTAAAAACAGAAACTGAAATAAGTAACTCAACAAATATCTGACACAGCCAAAGAGAGACTTAGTTACCTGGAAGATCCTTAATGAAGTCTGTAGAAATGAAATGATGGAAAATACAGAAGAGACAGTAAAAGACAGAGGACACAGTGGGAAACCTAACGTTTAAATGGAGTACTAAATATAGAGAAGAGAAATAATGGGCCTGAAACAGGATAAAAGGGGAGATATAATCAGAATAAAGCAAATTCTGAAGTGGTAATAGTGATGAACCTCCCAAAACTAGAGAAAGATATCAAACTGTTGATTCAAAAAGCACCACAAATCCCAGGTAGAATAATTGGCGGGCGGGGGGGTTCACTATGTTTATTCCACACTGAAGAATTAAATGATAAAACTGCTAAAACCTGAAAATGGAAACAAAAATCTAAAAGTGAGTCATAGAAAGATATTACCTTTAAAAGAACAACAACCAGACCAATAGCTTACTATTCAGGAAAAACAACAAACCTCACCTAACAATGAAATGATATCTTACAAGTGTTAAAATAAAACAAGTTTCAACCTCCTATCCTCAAAAATTGATGGTGAAAAACTTCTCAGATTAACAAAAAGAGGCAATTTCCCAGAAGCAGACACACACTAAAATAAACATTAGTGGATGTTCTTCAGACTGAAATGACAGAATAAAAAAGATCTCAGATGGAAACTTAGAAATACTGAAAGAAATAAAGAGCAATAGAAAGGTTAATATAATGAGTCTGATTCCATGTTTTGATACTTGATTGCTAAAAGCTTTTAAGCTTTTAAGATGTATCTTCTCCCTTTTCCCCTCCTGCTCCTCATTTGAATTTGCTAATAAAAAAGCTTGGGTGCTTCCTCCCTCCTTTGGTGCCAGTGGAAGATTTAAAACAGTTAAGCTCTGACTCATGCACATGAACCCTCATCCCCACCTCCACCCTCTAACTACCATAAGAACCTTAAGCCAATCTCTTTTTCCTGTTCTCCCAAGTTTTTGAGACCAGCCTGGGATATCTGCCCTGCTTTCCACAGACAGTTATATCAGGAAAGTAATAAACTTTTCATACCCTTTTTATATGGGTGTGGTATCATTAGTCTTAACTGGAGAAAATCTGGGTTAAGGGATTATCCTATTTCTGAAGAGTGCCTAGAATAGCTAAATAAGTGAGTAATTCAAATAATTACTGATTATGCAAGAGAGTCATTAAAGTGTTTTGTTGTGCTTATAATATACTATATATTAAAAATATACACTAAATAATGGTATTTATATTCAAATGTAAGGTAAATGAAATTAAATCATTCTAATTAAAATGCAGGTAAATGAGGGATGCCTGGGTGGCTCAGTTGGTTAAGCGGCTGCCTTCGGCTCGGGTCATGATCTCAGCGTCCTGGGATTGAGTCCCACATCAGGCTCCTTGCTCCACAGGGAACCTGCTTCTCCCTCTGACTCTGCCTTCCACTCTGTCTGCCTGTGCTCGCTCTCGCTCGCTCTCTCTCTGACAAATAAATAAATAAAATCTTTAAAAAAAAATGCAGGTAAATGAAATGAAATTATTCTAATGTCTTTGACCAACTTTCATTATGTGCCTAGAGTCTGGAAGTACCAATTAATATTAGATTTGATAAGCCAAAAATACATGTTCTAATCCCTAAGATAACTACTGAAAGGAGAGTAAGAGTGTGTAACTTTTGAGGAATTAGCAGAAAAATGAAATAAAAAATTATCAATATAAATAAAGGTGAGAAAACTGCAGAAAAGATTGAAGTATGCAGAATAAATAGAAAGGTTAGAATAGAATAATAGAATGTTAACACAATAGAATGTTAAATGTTAACATAATAGAATGTTAAATCTAAATTCAATTTAATCAGTAATTACATTAAGTATAAAAGACTAAATATTCCAATTAAAAGATAAACACAAATATTACAGACTGTATCATACTCTTTTTATGAGACATATCTAAAATCTACAGACCAAACAAACAGGCAAAGAAAAACTAAGAGAGATAGAGAGAAAGCCAAAAACAGACTCTTAAATATAGAGAGCAAACTGATGGTTACCAGAGGAGGAGGGTGGGGAGAATGACCTAATACAGGTTGGGGATTAAGGAGTACACTTGTGATGAGCACAGGGTGATGTATGGAAGTGATGAATGACTAATATTGCACACCTGAAACTAATATAACACTGTATTTTAACTAACAGGAATTAAATAAAAACTTAAAATAAAAAAAGAATATTGAAAGTTAAATGGTGAAAAAATTTACAAAATTTCTGTATAAATAAAATAAATAATAAAATAAATATTTAAAAAAATTTCTGTATTCATAATGTCAGCGAAAGTAGAATTAAAGGCAAAAAGTAAGAAGGATATTTTATAACAATTCTGTATTTGTATGTGTCTAATAATATAGCTTTAAAATAAAGTAACAATTGACAATAAAAAACAATAGACAAACTCACAGTTATAGTGTAACATTATAACATTTTTATTATAATTTCTTTATAATAAAAGCAAACAGAAAATTAGATAAGATACTGTGGAATAGTGTGCCTCGGTAGCTCAGTTGGTTAAGTGTCTGCCTTTGGCTCAGGTCATGATCCCAAGGTCCTGGAATCGATCCCAAGGTCCCCAAGATGGGCTCCAGCCCCACATCAGGGTCCTTGCTCAATGGAAAGTCTGCTTATCCCTCTTGCTTTGTCCCTCTTCCCATCTCCCATGCCCTGCTCATGCTCTTTCTCTCTCTCTCTCCTCTCAAATATATGACATTTTTCAGAAAAAAGAGTGGAATAACACAGATAACAAACTTGACTGAATTAACTTACATAAAATAATACATCTAGAAAAAGAGTAACACACATAGTTTTAAGCATACCTAGAATATTTCAAAAATTTATCATTTTATGGACCAAAAATAAGGTTCTACAAACTTTAAAGAGCTAAAATGGGGGGGGGGGGTCAAGATGGCAGAGAAGTAGCAGGCTGAGACATCAGGTAGCAGGAGATCAGCTAGATAGCTTATCTAACCATTGCGAACACCTTCAATTCCAACAGGAAATTGAAGAGAAGAAGAGCAACAATTCTAGAAACAGAAAATCAGTCACTTTCTGAAAGATAGGCCCTGCGGAAAAGTGAATCCAAAAAGACGGGGAGATAGACCGCGGGGAGAGGGGCCGGCTCCCCGCAAGTGGCAGAGCAACAGAGCACAAAATCAGGACTTTTAAAAGTCAGCTACACGGAGGGACATCACTCCAGAGGCTAAACCGGGGGGAGCCCATGCAGGGTCACCGTAACCCCAGGTCCCACGGGGTCACAAAAGGACCAGGGGTGTCTGGGTGTCGCAGAGCTTGCAGGTGTTAGAGCAGGGAAGCGAGCTACAGCGATAAAGCCGAGGAGTGAGCTCTCAACTCAGGCTTACCTTGAACCAGTCGCAGACTGGGTGAGCTCGGAGCGCGGCCGGAGGCCATGGAGACCTTAGCAACCGGGCGTTTTTCTCCAAGTGCGAGCGATTGATTGCTTTCCTCCAAGCGCAACCAGAGGCCAGGGAGACGGGGGTGGTTGGGTGCTTTTCTCTGAGGGTGCACTGCAGAGCAGGACCCCGACCTCTGGGCTCCTCCGGGACAGAGACTGGGAGGCCGCCATCTTCATTCCCGTTCTCCAGAACTCTACGGAAAGCGCTCAGGGAACAAAAGCTCCTGAAAGCAAACCCCAGTGAATTACTTAGCCAAGCCCCTGGTAAGGGCAGTGCAATTCTGCCTGGGACAAAGACACTTGAGAATCACTACAACAAGACCCTCCCCCAGAAAATGAACAAGAAACCCAGCCAAGACCAACTTCACTCACCAAGGAGAACAGCAGAATTCCAGAGGAGGAGAAAGCAAATCTTATCTGGACAAAATAACAAGGCGGAAAAACTCACCACAAAAAATAGAACAAGAGGCAGTACCGAAGGCTGGGGACCTAATCAATACAGACATTGGCAATATGACAGATCTAGAGTTCAGAATGACAATTCTCAAGGTTCTAGCCGGGCTCGAAAAAGGCATAGGAGATATTAGAGAAACCCTCTCTGGAGAGATAAAAGCCCTTTCTGGAGAAATAAAAGAACTAAAATCTAACCAAGTTGAAATAAAAAAAGCTATTAATGAGGTGCAATCAAAAATGGAAGCTCTTACTGCTAGAATAAATGAGGCAGAAGAAAGAATTAGTGACATAGAAGACCAAATGGCAGAGAATAAAGAAGCTGAGCAAAAGAGAGACAAATAAATACTGGACCACGAGGAGAGAATTGGAGAGATAAGTGACACCATAAGACGACACAACATTAGAATAATTGGCATTCCAGAAGAAGAAGAAAGAGAGAGGGGAGCAGAAGGTATATTGGAGAGAATTATTGTAAAGAATTTTCCTAATATGGCAAAGGGAACAAACATCAAAATCCAGGAGATGCTAAGAACACCCCTCAAAATCAATAAAAATAGGTCCATACCTCATCACCTGATAGTAAAATTTATAAGTCTTAGTGACAAAGAGAAAATCCTGAGGCAGCCCAGGAAAAGAAGTCTGTAACATATAAGGGTAAAAACATTAGATTGGCAGCAGACCTATCCACAGAGACCTGGCAGGCCAGAAATAACTGGCATGATATATTCAGAGTACTAAACGAGAAAAACATGCCAAGAATACTATATCCAGCTAGGATATCATTGACAATAGGAGAGATAAAAAGCTTCCAGGACAAACAAAAACAAAGAATTTACAAACAGTAAACCAGCTCTACAGAAAATACAGAAAGGGGTCCTCTAAGCAAAGAGAGACCCTAAAAGTAGTAGATCAGAAAGAAACAGAGACAATATACAGTAATGGTCATCTTACAAGCAATACAATGGCAATAAATTCATATCTCTCAATAATTACCCTGAATGTTAATGGGCTAAATGCCCCAATCAAAAGACACAGGGTATCAGAATGGATAAAAAAACAAAACCTATCAATATGCTGCCTACAAGAAACTCATTTTAGACCTGAAGACACCTCCAGATTTAAAGTGAGGGGGTGGAAAACAATGTACCGTGCTAATGGACATCAGAAGAAAGCTCGGGTGGCATTCCTTATATCAGATCAATTGGATTTTAAGCCAAAGACTATAATAAGAGATGAGGAAGGACACTATATCATACTAAAAGGGTCTGTCCAACAAGAAGGCCCAACAATTTTAAATATCTATGCCCCTAACATCGGAGCAGCCAACTATATAAACCAATTAATAACAAAATCAAAGAAATACATCGACAATAATACAATAATAGTAGGGGACTTTAACATTCCCCTCACTGAAGTTGATAGATCATCTAAGCAAAAGATCAACAAGGAAATAAAGGCCTTAAATGACACACTGGACCAGATAGACATCACAGATATATTCAGAACATTCCATCCCAAAGCAACAGAATATACATTCTTCTCTAGTGCACATGGAACATTCTCCAGAAGAGACCACATCCTGGGTCCTAAATCAGGTCTCAACCGGTATCAAAAGACTGGGATCATTACCTGCATATTTTCAGACCACAATGCTCTGAAGCTAGAACTCAATCACAAGAGGAAATTTGGAAAGAACCCAAATACATGGAGACTAAACAGCATCCTTCTAAAAATTGAATGGGTCAACCAGGAAATTAAAGTTTTGAAAAAATTCATAGAAATAAATGATAATGAAAACACAATGATTCAAAATCTGTGGGACAAAACAAAGGCAGTCCTGAGAGGAAAATATAGTGGTACAAGCCTTTCTCAAGAAACAAAAAAGGTCTCAAATACACAACTTAACCCTACACCTAAAGGAGCTGGAGAAAGAACAACAAAGAAAGCCTAAACCCAGCAGGAGAAGAGAAATCATAAAGATCAGAGTAGAAATCAATGAAATAGAAACTAAAAAAACAGTAGAACAAATCAACGAAACTATGAGCTAGTTCTTTGAAAGAATTAATAAGATTGAAAAACTCCTGGCCAGACTTATCAAAAAGAAAAGAGAAAGGACCTAAATAAATAAAATCATGAATGAAAGAGGAGAGATCACAACCAACACCAAAGAAATACAAACAATTATAAGAACATACTATGAGCAACTCTACACAAACAAATTTGACAATCTGGAAGAAATGGATATATTTCTAGAGACATATAAACTACCACAACTGAGCCAGGAAGAAATAGAAAACATGAACAGACCCATAACCAGTAAGGAGATTGAAACAGTCATCAAAAATCTCCAAACAAACAAAAGTCCAGGGCCAGATGGCTTCCCAGGGGAATTCGACCAAACATTTAAAGAAGAATTAATTCCTATTCTTCTGAAACTGTTCCAAAAAATAGAAATGGAAGGAAAACTTCCAAACTCATTTTATGAGGCCAGCATCACCTTGATCCCAAAACCAGACAAGGATCCCATAAAAAGAATTACAGACCAATATCCTTGATGAACACAGATGCCAAAATTCTCACCAAAATACTGGCCAATAGGATCCAACAGTACATTAAAAGGATTATTCACCATGACCAAGTGGGATTTATTCCAGGGATGCAAGGTTGGTTCAACATCTGCAAATTAATCAATGTGATACAAGACATTAATAAAAGAAAGAATAAGAACCATATGATACCCTCAATAGATGCTGAAAAAGCATTTGACAAAGTGCAGCATCCCTTCCTGATCAAAACTCTTCAAAGTGTAGGGATACAGGGCACATATCTCAATATTATCAAAGCCATCTATGAAAAACCCACTGCAAATATTCTCAAAGGAGAAAAACTGAAAGCTTTTCTGTTAAGGTCAGAAACACGGCAAGGATGTACATTATCACCACTGCTGTTCAACATAGTACTAGAAGTCCTAGCCTCAGCAATCAGACAACAAAAAGAAATTAAAGGCATCCAAATTGGCAAAGAAGAAGTCAAACTCTCACTCTTTGTAGATGATATGATACTATATGTGGAAAATCCAAAAGGCTCCACTCCAAAACTGCTAGAACTTGTACAGGAATTCAGTACAGTATCAGGATATAAAGTCAATGCAGAGAAATCAGTTGCATTTCTCTACACTAACAACAAGACAGAAGAAAGGGAAATTAAGGAGTCTGTCCCATTTACAATTGCACCCAAAAGCACAAGATACCTAGGAATAAACCTAACCAAAGAAGGAAAGAATCTATACTCAGAAAACTATAAAGTACTCATGAAAGAAATTGAGGAAGACACAAAGAAATGGAAAAATGTTCCATGCTCATGGATTGGAAGAACAAATATTGTGAAAATGTCTATGCTACCTAAAGCAATCTACACATTTAATGCAATCCCTATCAAAATCCCATCCAGTTTTTTCAAAAAAATGGAACAAATAATCCTAAAATTTATATGGAACCAGAAAAGACCTCGAATAGCCAAAGGAATATTGAAAAAGAAAGCCAAAGTTGGTGGCATCACAGTTCCAGACTTCAAGCTCTATTACAGTGCTGTCATCATCAAGACAGTATGGTACTGGCACAAAAACAGACACATAGATCAATGGAACAGACAGTATGGTACTGGCACAAAACCAGACACATAGATCAATGGAACAGACAGAATAGAGAGCCCAGAAATAGACCCTCAACTCTATGGTCAACTAATCATCGACAAAGAAGGAAGGAATGTCCAATGGAAAAAAGACAACCTCTTCAACAAATGGTATTGGGAAAATTGGACAGCCACATGCAGAAAAATGAAATTGGACCATTTCCTTATACCACACAAGAAAATAGACTCAAAATGGATGAAGGACCTCAATGTGAGACAGGAATCCATCAAAATCCTTGAGGAGAACACAGGCAGCAACCTCTTTGACCTCAGCCACAGCAACTTCTTCCTAGGAACATTGCCAAAGACAACAGAAGCAAGGGCAAAAATAAACTATTGGGATTTCATCAAGATCAAAAGCTTTTGCACAGCAAAGGAAACAGTTAACAAAACCAAAAGACAACTGACAGAATGGGAGAAGGTATTTGCAAATGACCTATCAGATAAAGGGCTAGTATCCAAAATCTATAAAGAGCTTAGCAAACTCAACACCCAAAGAACAAATAATCCAATCAAGAAATGGGCAGAGAACATGAACAGACATCTCTGCAAAGAAGGCATCCAGATGGCCAACAGACACATGAAAAAATGCTCCATATCACTCAGCATAAGGGAAATACAAATCAAAACCACAATGAGATACCTCCTCACACCAGTCAGAATGGCTAAAATTAACAAGTCAAGAAATGACAGATGCTGGCGAGGATGCAGAGAGAGAGGAACCCTCCTACACTGTTGGTGGGAATGCAAGCTGGTGCAACCACTCTGGACGGTTGAGGAGTTTCCTTAAAAAACTGAAAATAGAGCTACCCTATGACCCAGCGATTGCACTACTGGGTATATATCCTAAATATAGAAACATGGTGCTCTGAAGGGGCACGTGCACCTGAATGTTTATAGCAGCAATGTCCATGATATCCAAACTATGGAAAGAACCTAGATGTCCATCAACAGATGAATGGGTACAGAAGATGTGGTATATATACAAAATGGAATACTATGCAGCCATCAAAAGAAATGAAATCGTGCCATTTGCAACAACGTGGATGGAACTAGAGGGTATTATGCTTAGCGAAATAAGTCAATCGGAGAAAGACAATTATCATATGATCTCCCTGATATGAGGAAGTGGAGATGCAATGTGGGGGGTTTGGGGGGTAGGAAAAGAAAAAATGAAAGAAGATGGGATTGGGAGGAAGACAAATCATAAAAGACTCAATCTCAAAAAACAGACTGAGGGTTGCTGGGGCGAGGAGGGACAGGAGAGGGTGGTGGGGATATGGACATTGGGGAGGGTCTGTGCTATGATGAGTGCTGTGAAATGCATCACAATGCAATTAATATAGAAATCAATAATAAAATTTTACCAGAATATCCCTGTTGATTTAGATATTGAGGAATACATTTACATAAATCATGACTCAGTGAGGAGAATATACTGAAGAATATAAAATATCTGGAGAATAATAAAATCATTAAATATCAAAATATGTGGGATACAGCTAGAGTCATGCTTAGAGGAAAATTTAGAGGTTTAATAGCACGTATTCAAAGGAATAAAAACTGAAAATCAATGGGCCGTGCATCTATCTCAAAAAGTTAAAAACAGAAGATGCTCTGGATGGGTAATGGATATTGGACAGGGTACTTGTTGAGATGAGCCCTGGGTATCTCTGGGTGTTGTGTATAGATGATGACTCATTGAATTCTACACCTAAAACCAGTATTGCACTGTGTGTTGACCAACTCGAATTTGAAGAAAAACTTGAGAAAAAAAATAAACTAAAAAAAGTTAACAAAATAAAATCCAAAGAAAGTAGAAGGAAAAAGTAAAGTTAACAGCAGAAAATGATAAAGAAAGTACACAGTAGAGAAGCTCGATAAAATTCAAATATTGTTTCTTTGAGGTCATTAGCAAAATTTAAAAAGCCATAAAATTTTAAAAAGCCATACTCATATTAATGAAGGGGGAAGCCATGAAAAATCAGTATCAGCAATGAAAAGCCACATCGCTATAGATCTTGCAGATAATGAAAAGTTGACAAGAGGACATTATGAACAAGTTTTGCCAGTCAGTTGGAAAATGTTGAAGTAATGGATATTTCTAATAATATAACTTTCCAAAACAAACACAAAAAGACATATAAAACTTAACTAGTCCTATTTTCTTTAATGTAATTTGTCATCTTTAATAGCGAACTCAACCAAACATTTAAGGAATAAATAAATCCAAATTCTTCCAGAGAATAGTAAAAGGGGGAATATACCCTACCTCCTTTTACAAGACCAGAATAATTTTGATACTAAAACAATATCCCTGACAAGGATATTAAGAAAAAGGAAAATTAAAGGTGAATATATTCATGACCATAGATATAAGAATTTTGACAAACTTAGCAAACTGATAGGAGTAATAGTATTTACTAATTTATCTAGGAATTTAAGATTGGTATACGATTAGAACAGTGATCAGTGTAATTCACTATATTTGCATAAAAAAAGAAAAATATGGCTAAGTAGATAGAAATAAGGCAATTGAAAAAATTGGGCAAAATTCGTAATTAAAAACAGCAAAATAAGACCAGAAGGGAACATCCATAATTCAATAAAGGGCATGTACATAAACAGAAACAAATAGAACAACAAAAAAATTCTATAGCAAAACATCATACTTAACAGTAAAACATTGAAATCTTTTACTTTGAAATCTGAAACAGAATAAAAATGCCAATGATCATGAATTTATCCAACATTGTACTGAAATACAAATGCAGCAAGGCAAGCAAAAAAAATATGAAGCGTAAGGATTAAAAAATGAAGAAATAGAACTGTCAATGCACAAAAAATATGACTTATACATAGAAAATTTTTAAAAATGTACAGATAAATTTTTTAAATGTATATGTGTATTAGAGAACATTGCTGGGTACAAGGTTAATATGACCTTTTTTAAGGAAATTTATTTCTTAGGGTGCTTGGGTGGCTCAGTTGGTTAAGCATCTAACACTTGATTTCAGCTCAGGTCTTGGCCTCAGAGTCACGAGACTGTGCCCTGTGTCAGGCTCTGCACTCACTGGGGAGTCTGCTTGAGATTCTTTCCCTCTCCTTCTACCCATCCCCCACTCTAAAATAAAAAAAATTTTTAAAATGTACTTCTTTATATTAGCAACACACATTTAAAAAATAAAACAAACTTCTTACTTACAAATAATAAATTATGTAAGTATATTTCTATCATTAAAAACATCAAATTTCTACTAATAAATTTAACTAAAGAAAATGAGCAGAATCTCTATTAAAAAAGAACAGAAAAAAGAAGAAATTATAAAGTATTATTGAGAGAAGTCAAAGAAAACTTAAATGAATGAAGGAATATATCATATTCATGGGCCGGATAACTCCCTATTACAAATATGTCAATTTTTCTGACTGATCTATGGATTCAGTGCCATCAAATCAAAGTGGTTATAATGGTATTTGTAGTGGCTTGAAACTAGGCATTATGGAAGTATTTACTCCATGGACATTGACAAACACCACAAATCAAAGACTTTTATTTTCCCCTAGAGAGCCATTTGGCCAGCACACCAGTGAGCATATTCTAAAATTGATATGGAAAGAGAAAAAATAAACAAACCCAATAGTTATGGCAAACTTGAAGAATAAAATTCAAGTGGGAAGACATGCTTCCAGGTTTGGTGACTTGTTATAAAGCAGTAAGAATTGAGACAGAATAGTATTGGCAAGGGATAGACGGATGGAGCAATGGAACAGAATAGAGATCTCAGGTACAGATCCATACATATCAGAGCATGATTTACGAAAAGATGGAACTATATGGCTGTGGAGAAAGAATAAATGGTAATGGAAACACTGGGAACTTGTGCTCTAGGAGATTCAGGTGGAATTAAGTTCCAGGTGGATTACCGATTTAAATATATTAGGCTAAACAATAAAATTGCTGGAAAGTAACACAAGAGTATATTTTCATGACCTTAAGGTAGGAAATACTTCTCAGAAGACAAAAACACTTACATTAAGCAATTGAAGAATTGATTATATTAAAAGTAAGAACTTCTCATTAACAGATACCATAGCTTACCAACAAGAGTAGTATCCAGACTATATAAAGAATCAATATTTTACAAATGACCACACAGAAACAAATGGGCAGGAGATTTGAGTAGATACTTTATAAAAGAGGATATCCAAATGTCCAATACACATGAAAAGGTGTTTATTTTTTATTAAGAAACAGGGACATGCAAATTAAAACTATAAGGAGAAATCACTACACATACACCAGAATGGCTAAAATTAAAAAAAAAAAAAAAACTGACAAGTATTAATGTGGAGCAATCATTTTGTGTTGGTGATAACAGAAATTTGTATAACCACTTTTGAAAACAGTTCTTATCATCTAGGAAAGTCGAATTTATATATATCCTATGATTCAACAATTCTATTCTTTTACTTTATTCCAACAGAAATGTGTGCATATATATTCCAGGAGATATGTACAAGAATGTTCAATCACTATTTTTGTTAATAGTTGAAAACTTGAGGCAGTACAAATATCTATCAACAACAGAATGAATAAATAAGCTATGGAATGTTCAACAATGTAATATCAGAGAGCAATGAAAATGAAGAAACTAGAGCTAGATGCAAGATCATGAATGAATCTCATAAGCAAAACAAAATAGCCAAACACAAAGAATACATACAGTTTATAGTTCCATTAATAAAGAATTAAAATAATTGTTAAAGCTAACTTGATGGTGTTGAGGGGTGCATCTTAATTTGGAGAGAGCAGCAGAGAGTAGTGATTGAAAGGGAAACAGTTTTTATGGTGATGACAATGTTCTTTTTCTTTTTCTTTTTTTAAAGTTCTTTCTGTGTCATGTTTGTTTGTTTGTTTGTTTTAATATTTCATTTATTTATTTGACAGACAGATCACAACTAGGCAGAGAGGCAGGCAGAGAGAGGAAGGGAAGCAGGCTCTCCACTGAGCAGAGAGCCGGATGCGGGGCTTTTCTGTACAAAAGTTTTTGTACTTTTCTGTACAAAAGTTTTATTCCCCAGCTTAAAAAAGTTTAAGGAATATTCATTCCTATAGCACATAAAATCATATCATATGTCACATGAATCCCATCTTTTGAAAGGCAGCCAATATTTCTTTAGTTGACTCACATCTTTTTATTTATTTCCCATAGCTGGAATTACTTATCTCATATAGGAGATACCTAATAAATTCTGAAATAAACATATAACTTTTAAATTAAAAACTGTTCATTTATGAATAACAAAATTGTCTCATATACCAGTGGTTATTTGGGAAGTCATACACCAGGGTTAGATTATCTCTGTTTTAATTTGTCTGTTTTCTCAACTTTATTCTTATAAATGACCAGAGTCACAAAATGTTTCTGCCAAAAATGAGCCTGTCTCTGCTGGTCCAGGGCTCTGGTCTCCTTGCTTAAGGGCCACAGGGAAAGACCTTCCCCACTACCTTTAAAGCCTGGCTCTAACTCTGGCCTAAAGACCTCAAGCTGGGATTGTAACTTGTCCTGCTCATGGGGAGGGGAAATCACAAGGATAAACCCACCAGGTAAGAGGGAATAGTTTAAGACATCATCTTTGAGAATTACTTTTAGTCTGTTTTCCATAACGAAAGAACCATATCTTTAGTTTTTGTGTAGTTCCAGATAGTACTGCATATTTGGGAATTCCAAGTAACCTGGAGAAAACCTTGAAAAATCAATTGAGGCCAAGCTATTGTAATAGCATACATGCTTTATTTATTTTTTTTTTTAAGATTTTATTTATTTGTCAGAGAGAGAGAGCACAAGCAGGGGGAGCAGCAGGCAGAGTAGGCAGAGGGAGAAGCAGGCTCCCCACCAAGTAAGGAGCCCCATGTGGGACTCGATCCCAGGATCCTGGGATCATGACCTGAGCAGAAGGCAGTGGCTTAACTAACGGAGCCACCCAAGCATCCTGTAAGTAGCCATGCTTGAATGGATATTCTGTCTCTCTCCCTCCCTCTCGCTCTCACACACACACATTTACAAATATAGATTATTATTTATACTTACAAAATTAACAATATACTAATTTTTAGCATACAAATCAGAAACATATCTACAAGTAACTCAAAATAAAAAGTGAGCACCTGAACACTATCATATTTCCAGAAAACAATTCTATATTTTATGCCAACCAATAATGTATTAATTGATGAATATAGGTATATTTAGTACCAGTACTGTTAAAGTATTTTTGAAGATTAGAAAAATATAAAATATACTCCATGGTTTCAATGTGGAAATTCAAAGAATATGGAATTCAAAATATACCATGGAGTATATTTTATATTTCAAAAATATAAAATATACTCCATGGTTTCAACCTTTACAAGAGGGAAACACTAACACCAAGATGATGTTCTATGATTATGCAATATATTTTATAGTAAAGACTACATGTGTTATACTACTATGACTAACTAAAATATTGACAATATTTGCCTTATTCCTGAGAAAGAAGCATTTAATTTTCCCTATCCTATAGGCAAGGGCTAGGGAATTTAAGTAATTTGCCGGTATTAAATAGGATATGGTAAAGCCTAAAGTGAATCCAGAATTTCTGAGTGTAAATCTCATGCTTTTTTTCCAATGTGCTCTCACAAGTCTTTGAATGGTGTTTAACACATAGTAGGTACATGGCAATTGGTTGAAGATTTAAAAACACATAAAACACTCACTATACAAGGCAGATTGATTTGTGTAGTTGACTAGAAACAGAGAGGATTACTGCCTCATTTTGGGTTCCTCCATAAGCAGAGTCTGAGACAAGGAGTTGGGTGAATGTTTATTTGGGAGGTGGGCCAAGGAAGCTAGATTGAGGGAACAGGGAGTGAGCTAGATGGGAAGGAATACAAAGGTTCAGTACCAACTTTACAGCTGTGGAAAACAGGCTTGACTTACCAAATCACCTAAAAATTGATCAGATGGGAGCCTGATACATTCATAGGCTCCCTTCATCCACTGGCTAAGGGTTCCCTAGAGGCAATAAAAGCTTGCACTTCCCTGTCTATGGTTTAGCTAGAAAACTCCCAGATCAAGAGGAGCTTAAGACAGAAAGCAGAAGGTAAGCACTTGAAATGAGCTGTCTGTTCCAGATGCAGCTGAACTCAGAGGTTGGCCAATGAATTGTATATGATACACTAGAGGTAAGTGCTATATTATAGCATGTTATCCATATTGACTTTCTAAAGATTTTAAGAATATCTTCCAAGTGGTGAGTATTATGGAGGGCACGTATTGCATGGAGCACTGGATGTGGTGCCTAAACAATGAATTCTGTTACGCTGAAAAGAAAAAAAAAAAGCACTTACCTAAATAAAATAGCAATATTTTTATTTAAAAAAAAAAAAAGAATATCTTCCAAGAATATGCAAAAGCAATGGTTCTATCTCTTAGTATCTAATTAAAGAGTACTGAGATGTTTTACTCTGTGTGTCAAAAAATTTGACCAATTTTGATATAATTTACTAAAAGACACTCTACCTTAAGTTTAATTTGTGGCTTAATTTGAAACAAAATGGAAGCCAATCCACTTAACATGTGGGACTCTCCCAAATTTGGATAAACCTGAATAAATTTTAATGAAATCTGCTACAAGTGTGTATTTATTCCTTTCATGTTTATAGAATACCTGTTCTGAAACAGGGTATTTACAATGCTGAATCTGACATCAATCCTACCTTCAATTAGTTTAGAGTCATTTGGATTAATCACATCACGAGACATTATTGTGCATTACTCATTCCATAGAAACTGGCAAAGGAAGAATACTGGGGTGGGCCAGATGCTTAGAGGGCAGATTCAGTTAAAGGGTTGGAGGAGTCCAGGCTACCAGAGAGAAGAGGACCTCTAGACAGAATGGTAACAAGGAATAGATGATGGATGAGCCAGATAAGTACAGTACAAAACAACAGGGATGACATAAGGAGTTAGAAGCCTTGCAACAAGTTATACAGAGTAACATGCTAAAAATGGCAGGCAGGCAGCTGTTAAGTATCAGCAGGTAGCAGGTCTGGAGGCTGGGCAGGTCACCAAGAACATGACTCAGGCACAGGGATCAAGAACGCTTTTAAACTCATAAGAAGAGCATTTCAAGTTGTGGGAAGCTATACCACAGGGACAAAAATCTCAGTGCATTTCTCTCTCCAGGTACATGTCAATGATGGTTGGCTGGCATCTCCACTCTATGTGGTCCTCACGCTAGGATCAGGCTGATAGAGCAGCTACCATTTTGGGAATTACCAGATACCATGATGGGGGTGGGGCTGGGTGGAAGAGAGAAGTGGGTTGAATTATACACTAGATCTAAAGCTTCATTCTGGAAGTGACTTATACTACTTCTTCCCACTTTCAAGAGGCCAAACTAAGTCATATGGCTAGACCTAACTTCAAAGGGACTGGGAAAATAGTATCTCTTTATGAGATACTTATGAAAAGGCAGAGGACTAATACATAAATCTTACTCATGGAAAAGGAAAGGGTGAAAAAAAAAATATATATATATAAAACAAACACAAATTTCAATCAACAAAAAACATTTGAAATGGGTTCTGAATGTGTTCCAAAATAAAATGTGTTTTGCAGTACTAACAAAATGAAATACATTTTTCAGCAGTGTCTTTTATCAGAGGTCCCTTGCCTTCCTTTTAAAGACCATATATTTTACAAGTTCACTCTATATTCAGAAAGTGCCAGGCCCAAACTACAACACTATTCTAGAATTGTCAATTCTAAGTCAACATATCTGCAAGGAAGAGATATATTCCTTGAAGGGAAAGGAAGAGGGAGACTGCTTGCAATACTTAGCTAGTGAGAATGCAAGGAGGGAGCCTAGATAGGTTTGGGGGTTGAACACAAACCAAGTGACCACATTGAAAGGGTTTTTCTTTTCTGATAATTTCACTGTTCATCACTTTGATATATGTAGTCCTTAATTCTTAGTGCAGAGAAGTCAAGGAAATTAAGCCTTAGGCTCATAATGCTTAGGCTTGGCTATGATCACCAGATGTAGAATGTTTTACCTCGTTATTTTCATTCTATTCTACATCCCTATATATTTTTAAATATTTTTAAAACCCCAGCCATCCAAGCAAAATAAAGCAGAATTGGGGCTGTAAAAAGACAAATCCACTACCTCTTAGATTTTTTTTTTTTCCTAGACCTATATCGTCTTGCCTTATTTCCTCTTTTTGGATTTCAGCAGCATTGGCTGTTCTTTCCACTAAGAGATCCAAACAATACGTATGTTAATAAAAATGCTCCAGGTCCTAGAAAAGTCTTTTCTGTTTATTAAAATACTGACATATCTATCCCTTCCCAGTCCTTCCAGAAATGGTACAAGATTGATGAATGGGTTTAGACCTATCAATTCCTGAGTCTTGTGATGATCCTTATATTCATCATGCTTTTTAGCCCCACAAATTGTCAAGATCCATGAATTTGTCTCTGCTCACATCCTCCTTAATTTTTTCCTCCCAACTTTTAGTATAGTTAAATAAATTCTTGTTTCTTAAAATTTTCTGATTTTATCAGAATGGCTAAAATTAACAATATAAGAAACAACAGATGTTGGCAAGGATGTGTAGAAAGGTTAGGAATGTAATAGAGCTTGAAGTCCGAAATTGTGATGCCACCAACTTTGGCTTTCTTTTTCAATATTCCTTTGGCTATTCAAGGTCTTTTCTGGTTCCATATAAATTTTAGGATTATTTGTTCCATTTATTTGAAAAAAATGGATGGGATTTTGATAGGAATTGCATTAAATGTGTAGATTGCTTTAGGAAAGCTGTCATCATCAAGACAGTATGGTACTGGCACAAAAACAGACATACAGATCAATGGAACAGAATAAAGAGCCCAGAAATAGACCCTCAACTCTATGGTCAATTAATCTTTGACAAAGCAGGAAGGAATGTCCAATGGAAAAAAGACAACCTCTTCAACAAATGGTATTGGGAAAATTGGACAGCCACATGCAGAAAAATGAAATTGGACCATTTCCTTATACCACACAAGAAAATAGACTCAAAATGGATGAAGGACCTCAATGTGAGACAGGAATCCATCAAAATCCTTGAGGAGAACACAGGCAGCAACTTCTTTGACCTCAGCCACAGCAACTTCTTCCTAGGAACATTGCCAAAGACAACAGAAGCAAGGGCAAAAATAAACTATTGGGATTTCATCAAGATCAAAAGCTTTTGCACAGCAAAGGAAACAGTTAACAAAACCAAAAGACAACTGACAGAATGGGAGAAGGTATTTGCAAATGACCTATCAGATAAAGGGCTAGTATCCAAAATCTATAAAGAGCTTAGAAAACTCAACACCCAAAGAACAAATAATCCAATCAAGAAATGGGCAGAGGACATGAACAGACATCTCTGCAAAGAAGGCATCCAGATGGCCAACAGACACATGAAAAAATGCTCCACATCACTCAGCATAAGGGAAATACAAATCAAAACCACAATGAGATACCTCCTCACACCAGTCAGAATGGCTAAAATTAACAAGTCAAGAAATGACAGACGCTGGCGAGGATGCGGAGAGAGAGGAACCCTCCTACACTGTTGGTGGGAATGCAAGCTCGTGCAACCACTCTGGAAAACAGTGTGGAGGTTCCTCAAAAAACTGAAAATAGAGCTACCTTATGACCCAGTAATTGTATGACTAGGTATTTACCCTAAAGATCCGAAGTGAAGTGTAGTGACCTGAAGGGGCACGTGCACCTGAATGTTTATAGCAGCAATGTCCACAATATCCAAACTGTGGGAAGAACCTAGATTTCCATCAACAGATGAATGGATAAAGATGTGGTATATATATACAATGGAATACTATGCAGCCATCAAAAGAAATGAAATCGTGCCATTTGCAACAACATGGATAGAACTAGAGGGTATTATGCTTAGCAAAATAAGTCAATCCGAGAAACAACTATCATATGATCTCCCTGAAATGAGGAAGTGGAGATGCAACGTGGGAAGTTTGGGGGGTAGGAAAAGAATAAATGAAACAAGATGGGATTGGGAGGGAGACAAACCATAAGAGACTCTTAATCTCACAAAACAAACTGAGGGTTGCTAGGGAGAGGGGGGTTTGAGAGGGTGGTGGGGTTATGGACATTGGGGAGGGTATATGCTATGGTGAGTGCTGTGAAGTGTGTAAACCTGGCAATTCACAGACTTGTACCCCTGGGGCTAAAAATAAAAATACATTGTATGTTTATAAAAATATTTTTAAAAATTAAAAAAAAAAAAAAAAGAAAGAAAGAAAGGGTAGGAATGCAAACTGGTAGAGTCACTCTGGAGATCAGTTTGGAGGTTCCTCAAAAAGCTGAAAATAGATCTACCCTATGATTCAGCAATTTCACTACTAGGTATTTACCCAAAAGGATACAGAAATACAGATTCAAAGGGATACACACACCCTGATATCTATAGCGGCATTATCAACAATAGCTAAACTATGGAGGGAGCCCAAATGTCCACTGACTGAAGAAAGGATAAAGAAGGTGTGGTGTATAAATATATAAAATGGAACATTATTCAGCTAACCAAAAGAAATGAAATCCTGCCATTTTCAACAATGTGAAAGAACTAGAGGGTATTATGCTAAGTGAAATAAGTCAGTCAGAGAATGACAAATATCATATGCCTTCACTCATATATGGAATTTAAGAAATGAAACAGATGAACATACAGAAAGGGGAAAATAAAATTTAAAAAAGGGACAGAGGGAAATAAGCCATAAGTGACTCTTAATGATAGAGAACGAACAGGGTTGATGGAGGGAGGTGGGTAGGAGATGGGCTAGATGGGTGATGAGTATTAAAGAGGGTACTGGTTGTAATGAGCACTGGGTGTTGTATGTAAGTGAAGAGTCACTGAATTCTACTCCAGAAACCAATATTGCACTATATGTTAACTAACAAGTTTTTTAAAAAGGAAGGAAGGAAAGAAGGGGAGAAGAGCATGCTTACATGATGAGATTTTGTTTGGAAAGCTTTTTGGAATTTTAACTCAAGTAATCCAGATAATTTGTCTCAGAAGGCTAATTTAGGACATGTAAAATTGTTTTTATACAAAACTACCACTTTTTGGAGAAGTCTTCACCATAAAGAATTATTTTTTTAAAAAGATTTTATTTATTTATTTATTTAAGAGAGGGAGAGCACAAAGGGAGAGTGAAAGGGAGAAGAAGACTCTCCACTGAGCAGAGAGCCCAAGGTGGGGCTTCATCCCAGGACCTTGAGATCATGACCTGAGCCAAAGGCAGATGCGTAACTAAGCCATCCGGGCACCTCAAGCCATAAATAATTAATTTCTTAGGTGTGAAGATTAAGAGGAAAATACTACTCATTTTCTATGGACTAAAAGGAAAACATAAATTGTAATTTATTAAAAAAAAAAAAAAAACCTTTCTGGTTTTTTGGGCTCCTATGGCAATGCGTAATCAAGATTCTTTTCCCACTTCTCTGTCTTCATGACCTCTTTTCTTATCCTGATTATCTAAAAGGGTAAGCCATTCTTTAAGGGTCTATTCTGAGTCATCTTTTCTTTCCCTACATTTTCTCTCTGGACCACATCATCTTCCCTCAGGATTCAAATATGGCCTCTATGTAAAAGGCATTGGAACTGGTATTATTGATCTTGACTTCTCTCTAGAGCATAAGACATTTCCACCCACCTTTGAGTATAGCACACACACATACATTACAAAAAAAAAAAATGCAGCAAGTTCTCAGGGCAAAACTCTCTACTGAGTAAATTCCTAACTCTACTACACACTATAAAGACTTCTGTGATCCTACTACAATTTAATTTCCACTCAATTCCTGTTCTATTCCACATCAAGCATCCTATAAACTCCAGCAAAACAGAGATCCTCACTGTTCTCCTTACCATACTAATTCACTTCCCTCAGCATGCTCACCTTATTTCCACACCCTACTCAGACTTTAATGGGAATGGTTTACAAGATGATTTCACAAACTTCAAAACTACACAAATGCAAACCAGATGTAAATAGATCTTGAAAGGAAGTTACCTGCAGTAGACAGAAAATTCACTTTTGTTCAGAATGTTGGCAGAACCTCAAGCCTGTTCAAAACAAAACTTATTTTCTCCTTGATGCTCATATCTTTGCACTCTACTTGCTTTTCCAGAGAGGTAATTTTCTCTTCTTCATTTTCAAATTCCTCATACATTCACTTCTTGCTCAGCCTTTTTATACTATTTCCCAGGAATTAATCAAGCTTTCTCTTTCTCTTTTTGAGGGGCTAGTAAGAGGCTATTATTTCTGTTCCTTCTTTTCTCTTCATCTCCCTCCTCTCCAATCTCATTCATCATTTGATTCTATACTGCCACACAATAGCCATCTCTAGCAACCACATTGAATTTTATTTCCCTACCTTGTTATTCTCTAGTCTACTTCTAAACAAATATCAACATGACTCTCAGATTAGATATCAGAGGCATCCTCTAATATAACATATGTATGAGCTCACAAGCACATGTACAAACACACATAGACACACACACACACACACACATATGCAATGTTTGAAACTTTTAAGTTATTAACTAACTCTAGACTCACATTTTTATTTTTGGTCTGTTCTCCCCAGATTAGCTAGTTCATGACCCATGAAACCACTCTGAGCAGAGCCACCAGGGGAAGTTATCTTGATCTCATCGTCATTTCTCAGGAAAAAAAATCAGAGTGTATGTGAGAAGGCCAAAGGTCCAGGATGTGGAAAAGGATTCACTGCAGTAAAGTCTTCAAAGGAGAGAATGGGGTGATAATGTTACCTCCATTTTTTTATTCTTTTGTTGATTTCCTTTTGGACCTGTCAAAGGAGGTGCTGAGATGAGCCCTCTCCTTCCTAGAGCTCAACAATCGAAGTCAAGATTCTACAAACACCCCCAGGATAAAGGAGATAAAGCCCAATGGGGACAATGTAAGGAAGAAAGTAGTGCAGGGCTTAAGGATTCCATTACTGGATACAGCCCAACTTGGACAATGAACTGCAGCTTTATCACTACAATAGCAGCCTCCTTTTTCTACCTCTGGGTGATGAAAGGCTCCAAGCCCAGATGTCTGCAAAATGAGTAAACAAGGCTGACTGCTCTCAAGTGGACTCATCTTACACTGTGTTTATTAGTTAGAATAGGTGTGCAGCAAACCATGAATCCTCGGCCCTGATTATAATAAAACATGCTATCATCCACATCTCTACAAAGTGGGAGAGGGGTTTGATAGTATATTAGGGTGTGGTAGAAAACAAGAACTGGGAAGGCAGGCAATCCTAGATTTCAAACTTATTCTTGTCACCTAAGAGCTTAATAACCTCAGACAAGTTAATTTAACATTTCTGAGCTTCAGTTTCTTCATTTAGAAAAACCAGAGTCAAGAATACATATTTCACAAGGTAGTTGTGAGGACGAAATGAAATGATGTAAATGGAAGTGACTGGTGCAATGTAAGAAACATGGTGCTGCTCACTAGCTGTTTCCCCTCGCCTCTCCACACTTGCTCTCCACTGTACTATTGTACACTCCCTATTGTGCTACTTCTATCATTAGTGGGGAAGCCAGGTGACAGCTATCCTCCTTGCAAGAAACTGGTGAGGATTAAAAAGATAACATAAGCATTCAGCACAAGGCTTAGCCTCAATCACTCAGCAAATATTGTCCTTGTTCTCCTTCAATGGTGAGCTAATTTTGACCTCTGGGCATACCTATAAACTGCCCCCAGATTTAGAGAACTATAAGTTAGTGATGATCCTCTAGCCCCTTACTACTCAAAGTGTGGTGTGTGGACTCTCAGCATCAACATTATCTGGCAAGTTGTTAGAAATGTAGACTCGCAACTCCACCTCAGACCTACTAAAATAAAATCTTATTTAACAATCCCCAAGTATATGCACATTTACATGTTGAGATGCATTACCCTAGCCAAAACTCTGGAGTCCCTGTACCAATTAAAAGCAAGCAAAATGCTTCCTATTTCACTGTAAAATGCAAAAGTTCACATACTGGAACTGAGCAGACAGATTCCACTTTCTTGTTTTATTGTCTACTTTGCATCAAGGGTGAACACTGCTGGCACTAATGCTGGATTATAAAATGTTGGAGATAAGATGCTGTGGGCAGTAGTTTGGATCACAGCTTTGACTTGGTTAAGATGCTGTGGAGATAAGATGCTGTGGGCAGTAGTTTGGATCACAGCTTTGGCTTGGTTATACAAATATGAATTTAAATCTTAGTTCCACTAATCATTAGCTATGTGAATTGGAGCAGTTTCTCATCTACATATGGAATTGATAATAATACCTACAGTTTTTTGTGGGGATTAAATGAAATTAGGATTACAGAGGTCCTAGCACATAGTAAGCCCTCAGAGGTGACAGAGGTAGTATGTATGAAATGATATGAAAGGAAAGGGCTTCTGAATATTCAGACTTTAAAACATACATCAAATTTAGCTACTGCCTTGGTTCACTACTAGGACACAGAGGAATATGATCAGGATCTTCAGCTTTCACAGAACAAGGGACTCTCCCCTGATGCACTGACAGAGATCACCTGTGCTCTAAATTCTGTTCTCGCAGGTTGTTCAAGAACAACTGATAACCAGCCTCTGAAAATTCATCCAAACCCTGTTAGACACTTGAGAAAGTTAGAGGGGAAGTTGGATACATTATTTTCACCTTTTCTTCAAATTTTTCTAGGTTCTATACTTGATTTAAATTTTCTCTTAGGGGTACCTGGGTAGCTCAGTCATTAGGCATCTGCCTTTGGCTCAGGTTAATCCTTGGATTGAGTCCCATATTGGGAGGCCTGCTTCTCCCTCTCCCACTCCCCCTTGCTTGTGTTCCCTCTCTCACTCTCTCTCTCTCTCCGTCAAATAAATAAATAAATAAATAATAAATTTTATTTCCAGAAAATTTTAAAAGGCCCAATCATCTCACCTTCCTGCCTGTACCCCAAGTACAATTACCTTTTCTTTCATATTGATTATTCATACTCAATTATTCTTTCATATTGATGAATATAATTCCCATTCAGTTAATATTGGTTTCTCCCCAGGGTTGACATAAGAACCACATAATCAGCATCTATTAAGTTGACCAGTGATAAAGTTTAACCAATAAATTATTTAAGAGGTTAGAAGAAAAAAACTGTCTCTCCATAAAATACACATACCTCTTTTTGTCAGATAATAATAATTACATAACTAATGATGCATACCTTTTGAACTGGTTGCTAAGGTGTTCTGAGATAAATAAGCTAATTCACAGCAGCACTATTAGCTCAAGTGGTTCATATATTTGCTATAAAATTATATTGACAGACATAAAGTAGATTTGAATAAACAGAGGTACTATATTATTGAATGAAAAAATTCAATACTCTCAAAAAATCCATTATCTCCAAATTACTCAGAAAATTTAATGAAATATATTTAAATTTCTGGGGGATTTTTTAGAAGTTCATAAAATAATAAAGAATGTCCAGGAAAAAAAAACTTTTTTAAATGAGGAACCATGGTTTCCTTCAAAATAATAATATAATAATAATAACAATAACAATAATAATAATTGTAAGGGTATTAATATTACTGCCAGACTTGGCTCCATGGAATTCAAGAAACATATTTGAGTGTATTTAAGAAATTAACATACCAATAAGGTACAATTTCTAATGGTAGATAAAAGAATCACTCAATAAATGGTATTGAATAACCAACTCTAAGTGGAGAAAAAAATAAAGTAAGATCCCTTCCTCACACCTTCCATAAAAGTAACTGCTAGATGCACTAAAGATTTAAATCTAAAATGTGAAAATATGATAGTACTTTAAAATGTAGATTATACATAATCTTGAGGTGTGAACAGATAGTTCAATCATAATACCAGTAAGGAGAAAATAAAGAAAAATATAAACATCATACTACATTAACACTGAACACTTCTGACTGAGAAAAAGCACAATGAAACAAAAAGCGTATGTTAAATTAAGAATAAAATACTAAAAATCTACATAGACAGAGGGTTACTAGCCACATATAAAGTGGTTTAGAAAAAAGATGAACTACCTGGTAGAACAATGATAAATAAGTAATAATATACAATCCACAAAAGAACATAAAATGGCTAATAAACAGGTTTTTAAAACTTCTCTCATAGTAATCAAAGATATACAGATCAAACAAGACTTTTTAAAGATTTTATTAAGATTTTATTTATTTATTTACATGAGAAAGGGAGCAGGCTGAGGGGCAGAGGGAGAGGAGGGAGAGAATCCCAACCAGACTCCCTGCTGAGTATATAGCCCAACTTGGGGCTCCATCTCATGGACCCTGAGATCATGACCTAAGTCAAAACCAAGCATCAGTTCCTTAACTGACTGAGTTACCCAAATGCCCCCAAGCAAGACTTTAAAAAAAAAAAAACAAAAGATTTTTAGATTGTTATTAAGAATTTTGGGAAGGGGTCCCTGGGTGGCTCAATGGGTTGAACGTCTGCCTTTGGCTCAAGTCATGATCTCAGGGTCTTAAGATGGAGCCCCGCTTTGGGCTCTCTGCTCAGCAGGGAGCCTGCTTCCTTCTCTGTCTCTGCCTGCCTCTCTGTCTACTTGTGATCTCTCTCTCTCTGTCAAATAAATAAATAAAATCTTTAAAAAAAAAAAAGAATTTGGGGAAGAAAGAGAAACAGAAGAAATGTATTGAAGAAAATGAAAAAGTTATCAATGAACTAATTACTAGTAATACTAATAGTAAAAATGCATCTCATGAGTACAGATTCAAAAAATTATAAATAAATATACCATATTCACTCTTCTCTAGATGATTTAAATAATCTCTATTTTCTTTGGACATTATCTTTTCATTGTTTTTTTTTTAAAGATATTTTTAAATTTATTTGACAGAGAGAGAGAGAAGGAATACAAGCAAGGGGACTGGGAGAGGGAGAAGCAGGCCTCCCGTAGAGCAGGGAGCTCAATTGTGGGGCTCAATCTCAGGACCCTGGGATCATGACCTGAGCTGAAGGTAGACACTTAACAACCGAGCCACTCAGGTGCCCCTTTTCATTAAGTTTTAAAATAAAAACTATATACTTAAGGTATACAACAAAATCTGATATACATTTACATAGAAAAATGATTACAACAGTCAAGCTAATTAATATATTATCACCTCGCACAGTTACAATTTTTGTGTTCATCAAGAGTGAACGTGAGGGGCGCCTGGGTGGCTCAGTGGGTTGAAGCCTCTGCCTTCGACTCAGGTCATGATCCCAGGGTCCTGGGATCGAGCCCTGCATCGGGCTCTTTGCTCAGCAGGGAGCCTGCTTCCTCCCCTCTCTCTCTGCCTGCCTCTCTGCCTACTTGTAATCTCTGTCTGTCAAATAAAATAAATAAAATCTTTAAAAAAATAAAAAAGAGTGCACGTGAAATGGATACTCTTAGCAATACTGTTCAATACAATATTAAGGATAGCCATTATGCCTGCACATTAGATCACTAGACTTATTCATCCTATACAAGACAAAAAATTAGTGTCCCCCACAGCCCCTTGTAGCTATTATTCTACTCTCTCTGCCTCTGTAAGTTTGACCTTTTCTTTGGATTCCACATTTAAGTAAGAACAGAATGTTTGTCTTTTTCTGGCTTTTTTTACTTAGCATATATTCATCCATTTTGTTGCAAATGGTAGGATTTCCTTCTTTCTCATGGCTGAAATATATATCTTCTTTATCCATTCATCCAATGATGAATACTTAGGTTGTTTCCCAATCTTGGCTATTGTAAATAATGTTGCAAAGAAGATGAGAATGCCATTATCTCTTCAAGATACTGATTTTGCTTTCTTTGGATATATACCCAGCAATGGGATTACTGGATCATATGACAGTTCTGTTTTTTTAATTTTTTGAGGGACCTCCACATTGTTTTCTGTAATGACTGTACAAATTTACATTTCTACTAACAGTGTCACATTCTTGCCACCATTTGTTATCTTTTGTCTTTAGGATAATAATTTGAGAGGTATGAGGTGATACCTCATTAGGGTTTTGATCTGCATTTCCCTGATGATTGGTTATGTTGAGCACATTTTTATATACCTATTGGCCAACTGTATGTCATCTTTTTGAGAAATGTCTACTCAGGTCGTTTGCCCATTTTAAAAATCAGGTTGTTTTCTTATTATTGAGTTGTTTGAATTCCTTATATATTCTGGATGTTAACCCATTATCAGGTACACAGTTTGCAAATATTTTCCCATTCCATCAGCTGCATCTTCATTCTTTTGATTTTTTTGTTTTGTTTTGTTTGCTGTGCAGAAGCTTTTTAGTTTGATGAAATCCCATTTCTCTATTTTGCTTTTGTTGTCTGTGCTTTTGGGGGTCATATCCAAAAATCATTTTACAGACAAATGTCAAGAATCTTTTCCCCTTTTTTTCTCCTTATAGTTTTGTGGCTTCAGTTCTTACATTTAAAGCATTAAACCATTTTCAGTTGATTTTCTAAAATTATATTTATTAACATATAATGTATTATTTGCTTCATGGGTACAGGTCTGTGAATTATCAGTCTTACACAATTCACAGCCCTCACCATAGCACATACCTTCCCCAACGTCCATTTTCAGTTGATTTTATGTGAAGTGAGATAGGGTCCGATTTCATTCTTCTGTGTGTGGAAAACCAGTTTTCCCAACACCATTTATTGAAGAAACTGTCCTTTTCTTATTGTATGTTCCTGGCATGTTTGTCAAAAATCAACTGATGATAGATGCATGAATTAATTTCTGGGCTATTCTGTTCCATTGGTCTATATATCTGTTATTATGAAAGTACTAACCATCAACCATCAACCATGCTGCTTTGGTTACTATACCCTTGTAGTATATTTTGAAATCAGGTAGGGTGATGTTCTCCAACTTTGTTTCTGTTTTTGTTTTTTGGTTTTTTTTTTTGCTCAAGATTGCTTTGGCTATTCACAATCGTGTGTGTGTGTGTGTGGTTCCATATTAATTTTAGGATTTTTTTTCCTATTTACTTAAAAAAGTCATTGGAATTTTTATAGAGATTGCATTGAATCTGTAGATCATTTTAGATAAAACTTTCATTTTTATTAGTATGGAAATGGATCAGTATAATTTTAATTTCTAAATTTCAATTTTATTATTATCACCCTTTTTCCATTTATATATCTGTGTCTGCCAATTATTTTTCCTTAATCAACATAGACTTAAGTTTATTTATTTGCCCTTCCAAAAACTGTATTCCAGTATTATACATTCAATTACTTTTTTCCTTTCTACTTCAGTAATTTCTACTTTATTTTTCATTAATGTCTGTCCTACCCCAAGTCTCTTTGGTTGCTTTTAAATTGTGTAAACTGCAATGCTTAGTTCACTTATTGATTCTTCCTTCTTTAATACTAAAGGCACTTAAATTTATGAGTTTTCCTCCATATGAATTTATAGCTGCATCCAATACATTTTGATATATAGCAATTTTATTAATTCCTTAAGTTTTTAGTTCTTCTTTGAAAACATTTTAAAATAGATTATTTAGTCTTTTTGTGGCTTAAAACTGTTCATTTTTTATTTTTAGATTTTTTGCATCATAGTCAAAGTAAAAGTATTCATAGTTTTTTTGGCATTTATTTAAGCTTTCTTTGCATCCTAGGATATAAGCAAACTCTGCAACTTTCTTTTGATGTTTGAAACAAATACACTCTCTTTTACTAGAATATGAAGTTTATATATATTTAAATAAGGTTACCAGTGATAGTGTTATGTCCTCTGTCTTTTGTCTTATTAGTCAAAGTCTCAAAAAGTATGCAAAAGCCTTTTACTATAATTGTGGTTTTTTAAACTTGGAATTCCTAGGTTTATTGTTTTATGTATTTCAATATAATACTAGTGAATGCACAGGGCATCAATGCTACATCTTCTTTGTAAAACATATTTGAACAATATAAAATATGAGCCTTGTGAGTGAGGTATGATGGCAGAGGAGGAATATCCTAAGCTCACTCCCGCACATGCACCAAGGCAACAACTACATGTAATGCCACTCACTCAAACAACCTGAAGATAATCAGAACTGATCCTCAACTGTTAAAGCCATAAAGAAAAGCCACATCAAGAAGAGTAGGAGGGGTAGAGATGAGATCAGAAACCAACCCCCTATGTAGCAACCCACAAGTAGAGGGGCTATCACAGCCACAGAGGGTCCTCCCTAGAGAGGAAGGGCATCAAGGGACATACAATGGGAATAAGAGCCCCCACAATTCCTGGCTTTGAAAATCAGTGAAACTTAACTCTGGGAGTGCCAGACCAAGAGTCTGCTCTTTTAAAGGGCCAGCATAACATATCATTGAGCCTGAGATCCCACATAGAAGGAACAGTTTGAAAAAAAACCTGGGTTATACATAAAAACGATTTATTGACTAATTTCAAGGTGTCTTCTGGAGGGAAAGGGATCTCTAGGAGCTTTCTCTGGGAAAGAAAATACTCATAGGTGTCATTTTTCTTGCCCTCATTCAGCCTAGTTTGCTAGATGCTTGCAGGAGCCAGTTCTGACATTATTTACCTTGTTAGCACTGCTTGCCCCACCACTCCTTGCTCTGTGCAACTCTTAAAGCAGGTCCTGCCCTGCCACACCTGGTGGACAGCCTCAGTCAAAATCAGCATGTCCCCAAAGTGACTGTCACCTCCACCACACTTGGCAAGCAGCCTCAGCTGGGACCTGTATCCCTCCAAAGCAACTCCTGCCCTGGGGAAAATGGAGCAGCCCTACCCAACAGCACACCCACAGTAGGTAGGCCTCTCAGCAAACCATTATCAGTTCCAGGGGCTGGCCCTACCCACCAGCACGCCTGTAGCAACTACAGCCAGACCTCTCAGCCAGCCATGCTGGGCCTATTGCCAGCCCTACTCACTATTGTACCTGCAATAGTTGTAGCCTATCATTGTAGATAGCCCGGCTATCTACAACCCACCCTATCCAACCCTACCCAACCAGCATGCCCACAGTAGTCATAGCTCAGTCACAACAGGAAGGTAAACAAAACCCACACATGGAACACAAACGGAGCATCTAGTTATGGTAACAGGGTCCCAGAGGATACCTTGTATGTAAGGTGTGGTCCCACTGGGTCCCAGAGGATACCTTGTATGTAAGGCCACTACTTTCAAGACCAGGAGATGAAGCTCATCCACCTAATTCACAGAATAAACACTGAGAGTGAGACAAAATGAGAAGAAAGACGAATATGTTTCAAATGAAAGAATAAGACAAAACATCAGAATAAGAACTAAACAAAAGAGAAATAAACCACCTACCTGATAAAGAATTCAAAGTAATAGTCATTAAGATGGTTACTGGACTTGAGATAAAAGTGGATGAATTCCATGAGAACATTAACAAAGAGACAAAGATATATAAAAAAAGAAACGAATCAAAGCTAAAAGAACACAGTAACTGAAATGAGAAATACACTAGAGAACATCAACAGAAGACTGGAAGATGCAGAACAGATTAGTGATCTGGAAGACAGGATAGTAGAAAGTACCCAAGATAAACAGCAAAAAAAAAAAAAAGAGGTTAGGTAAAGGGACCTCTGGGACAACATCCAGTGTACTAACATTCACATTATAGGGGTCCCAAAAGGATTAGAGAAAGAGAAAAGGGCAGAAAATTTATTTGAAAAATAGCTGAAAACCTCCCTGATTTCGGAAAGGAAATAGACATGCAGGTCCAGGAAGTACAGATAGTCCCAAAAAGCATAAACCCAAGGAAATCTACAACACAACACATAATAATTAAAATGTCCCAATATAAAGATAAAGAGAAACTCTTAAAAGCAGCAAGAAAAAAGCCAATAGTTACATATAAGGGAAACCCAAAACAATGGGATTAATACTCGGTCATAGAAAAAAATCCCCAAAAACAAAAACAAGATCTTGCCGTTTGTGACTACATGGATGAACCTTGAGGGTATTATGATATATGAAATAAGTCAGAAAAAACAAATATCATATGGCTTCATTTATATGTGGAATCTAAAAAATAAAACATGAGCAAATAAACAAAAAAGCACAAACAGACCCATAAATAGAGAACAAAAATGGTGGTTGCGGGGGTGGGGGGGAGGTGGGCAAAATGAGCGAAGGCGAAGTGGGAAATACAGGTTTTCAGTTATGGAATAAATAAGTAATGCAGACGAAAGGCAATATAGGGAATATAGTCAATGGTATTATAGCGAGAATATAGGGAATGGTATTACATTTACATTGTATTGTGAAAGATGGTAACTATACCTGTGGTGAGTATAGTATAATGTATAGAATTGTCAAATCACTATGTTGTACATAAAAAAAAAAAAAAAAGGAGGAGGAGGAGGGGAAATTTTTTTTTAAATAAAAGCAGCAAGAAAAAAGCAAATATTTACACATAATCAAAACCCTATATAACACTATCAGCTCACTTTTTAAAAAAAATTTTAATTTTTTAATAAACATATAATGTAATATTAGCCTCAGGGGTACAGGTCTGTGAATCGCCAGGTTTACACACTTCACAGCACTTACCATAGCACATACCCTCCCCAATGTCCATAACCCCACCACCCTCTCCCTACACCTCTCCCCCCCCCCTCCCGGCCACCCTCAGTTTGTTTTGTGACATTAAGAGTCTCTTTTGATTTCTCTCCCTTCCAATTCCACCTTGTTATCAGCTCACTTTTGAGCAGAAATTTCACAGACCAGAGAGACTGGCATGATATATTCTAAATGCTAAAACAAAAAAGGACCTACAAGAATAGTCTACCTGGTAAGATTATAGTTCAGAACTGAAGGACAGAGAGAGTCTCCCAGACTAACAAAAGTTAAAGGAGTTCATCACTATTAAAGCAGCCTCACAAAAATGTTAAAGGAGCTTCATTAAGTAAAAAAGAAAAGGCCATAACTAGAGGTAGAAAATTATGAACACAAAAAATTTCACTAGTAAAAACAAACATATAGTAAAGATAATGGCTAAATCACTTATAAAGCTAGTATTAAAGTTAAAAGACAAAAGTAGCAAAATCAATTACAATCTACAAAAACTGGCAAGGGATACACAAAATAAAAACATGCAAAATATGGTACTATATACAGAAAAAGTGGAGGTGAGCAAAAATACTGTAAGAATGTATTCAAACTTAAGCAAACAGGGTGCCTGGCTGGCTCAGTGGGTTAAAGCCTCTGCCTTTGGCTCAGGTCATGATCCCAGGGTCCTGCGATCAAGTCCCACATCGGGCTTTCTGCTTAGCAGGGAACCTGTTTGCTTTCCTCTCTCTCTGCCTGCCTCTCTGTCTACTTGTGATCTCTGTCTGTCAAATAAATAAATAAAATCTTTAAAAAAAAATCTTATGCAAATAGTAAATTAATATAGACTTCCATGTAGTAGGATGTTACATATGAACCTCATGGTAACTACAAACCAAAAATCTACAGTAGATGTACAAAAAATAAGGAATAAGGAATCTTAGCATAACACTAAAGAAAGTCATCAAATCACAAAGGAAAAGACCAAGAAAAGAAGAAAGGAACAGAGAAGATTTAGAAACCAATCAGAAAATAATTGGCAAAATGGCAATAAGTACATATAATAATTATTTAAATGTAAATGGGCTAAATGCTCCAATCAAAAGACACAGGGTGACCAAATGGGTAAAAAAAGAAAAAAAACAAAACAAGACTCATATATGCTGCTCACAAGAGATTCACTTCAGAATTAAAGACACAAACAGTGGCCCCTGGGTGGCTCAGTGGGTCAAAGCCTCTGCCTTCGGCTCAGGTCATAATCTCAGGGTCCCGGGATCAAGCCCCACATTGGGCTCTCTGTTCCACAGAAAGCCTGCTTCCTCCTCTCTCTCTGCCTACTTGTGATCTGTCTGTCAAATAAATAAATTAAATCTTAAAAAAAAATTAAAAAAAAAAAAGATACAAACAGACTGAAAGTGAAGAGGTGGTAAAAGATATTCCACACAAATCAAAGAGAAAATTAGATCAGACAAATAGACTATAAAACAAAGACTGTAACAAGAGACAAAGAAGGGCATTACATAATGATAAAGGGATCAATCCAACAGGAGGACATAACAACTGCAAATATCTATGTACCCAACATGGGCATATCTAAATATATAAAGTAAATATTAACAGACATAAGGAGAGAAAATGACATTAACACAATAATAGTAGGAGACTTTAACACTCCACTTATGTCAATAGATAAATCATCCATACAATCAATAAATAGTGGCTTTGAATGACACATAAGATCAGATGGACTTAGAAGAGATACACGAAACAGTCCATCCAAAAACAGCAAAACACACATTTTTTTCAAGTGCACATGGACTTTTCCCCAGAATAGATCACATGTTAGGCCACAAAACAAGTCTTAATAAATTTAAGAAGACTGAAATCATATCAAGCATCTTTTCTGAACATGATGGTATAAAACTAGAAATCAGTTACATATATATATACATATACACACACACACAAATCAGTTTTTATAGGTATAAATTATATATATACATATATGTATACATATACATATATAGATTATATAATTTATGTATTATGAATATACATAAATCATATATATCTCAAATCATATATATATCATTATATATATCATATATATGTGTGTATATATATCCAGAAAAAAAAAACAGGTACATGGTAGCTAGGAAATTAAAAAAAAAAAATACCTTGGGACGTTTGAAAATGAAAACACATGATTCAAAATCTTTGGGACACAGCAAAAGCAGTTCTGAGAGAAAAGTGTATAGAAACAGGCCTACCTCAAAAAACAAGAAAATTCTCAAACAATCTAACCTCATACCTAAAAAAACTAGAAAAGAAAGGAAAAAAAACAAAACTCAAAATCAGTAGATGAAAGAGATAATAAAAATCGGTGCAGAAATAAATAAAACAAAGACTATAAAGACAGTTAAAGGGCACCTGGATGGCTCAGTGGGTTAAGCCTCTGCCTTCAGCTCAGGCATGATCTCAGGGTCCTAGGATCAAGGCCTACATGGGGCTCTCTGCTCAGCGGAGAGCCTGCTTGCCTCTCTCTGCCTGCCTCTCTGCCTAATTGTGATCTCCTTCTCTCCCTATCAAATAAATAAATAAAATCTTAAAAAAAAAAAGTTAAAAAAAATCAATGAAATAAAAAACTGATTATTGGAAAAGATAAATAGAATTGATAAACCTTTAGTCAAACTCATCAAGAAAAAAAAGACAAAGGCCTCAAATAAATAAAATCAGATATAAAAGATATGTTACAATCAACACCACAGAAATCCAAAGGATTAAAAAAATCTACTATGGGGTGCCTGGGTGGCTCAGTGGGTTAGAGCCTCTGCCTTCAGCTCAGGTCATGATCCCAGGGTCCTGGGATGGAGTCCCACATCAGGTCCTCTGCTCAGCAGAGAGCCTGCTTCCTCCTCTCTCTCTCTGCCTGCCTCTCTGACTACTTGTGATCTCTGTCAGTCAAATAAACAAATAAAATCTTTAAAAAAAAATCTACTATGGAAAATGATATACCAGCAAGTTGGATAGCCTAGAATAAATGGATAAATTCCTAGAAACATACAATTTTCCAAAACTGACTCAGGAAGAAATAGAAAATCCAAACAGACCAATTATTAGGAATAAAATTAAATCAATAATAAAAATCTCTCAATAAACAAAAGTCCAGGACCAGAAGGCTTCACAGGTCAATAATACCAAACATTTAAAGAAGAACTAATACCTGTATTTCTCAAACTATTACAAAAAATAGAAGATTAAGAAATGCTTCCAAATTCATTGTACAAGGCCAGTATGACTCTGATATCAAAATCAGATAAAGATGCTACAAAAGAAATTACAGACCAATATCCTTGAAAAACACAGATGAAAAAACCCTTAGCAAAATATTAGCTAACCAAATTCAAAATACTTTAAAAGGATTAATTACCTGTAATCAAGTGGGCTTTATTCCAGGAATACAAAAATGGTTCAATATCCACAAATCAAACAACATGTTACATCATATCAACAAAATGAAAGATAAAAATCATATGATCATCTCAATAGATGCAGAAAAAGTATTTGATAAAAATTAAAAACCTGTCAGAATAATAACTCTCGACAGGTATAGAGGGAACATGCCTCAACATAATAAAGGCTATATATGACAAACTAATATACTCAATGATGAAAAGATGAAAGCTTTTCCTCTAAGAGTAGGAACAAGACAAGAATAGCCACTCTTACCACTCCTATTTAAAATAGTACTTTAAGTCCCATCCATAGTAATCAAACAAGAAATAGAAAAAGAAAAGTATCCAAATTGGTAAGAAAGAAGCAACACTGTCACTAATTGCAGATGACCTACCTGATATTATATGAAGACAACCCTATAGACTCCACCAAAAAACTATTAGAACTAATAAATGAATTCAGTAAAGTTGCAGGATACAATATTAATATCCAGAAATCTGTTATGTTTTTACACACTAAGAATGAACTAGCAGAGAGAGAAATTAAGAAAACAATTCATCAAAAAGCATAAAACATGTGGGAATAAACTTAACCAAGAAAGTTAAAGACATGTACTGTGAAAACTATACAACACTGATGAAAGAATTTGAAGATGACACAAAAAGATGGAAAGACATACCGTGCTCATGGATTGGAAGAATTACTATCATTAAAATGTCCATAAAACCCAAAGAAATCTACAGATTCAATAAAATCCCTATCAAAATACCAATATTCTTTTTCACAAAACTAGAAGAAATAATCATAAAATTTATATGGAACCACAAAAGAACCCAAATAGCCAAGCAGTCTTGAAGAAGAATGAAGCCAGAGGTACTGAAATCGCAGGTTCCAAATCATACTACAAAGCTATACTGACCAAAACAGTATGTATGATAATTGCACAAAAATAAATACATAAGTTAATGGAACAGAGAGCCCAGAAATAAACTTACATTTATATGGTCAATTAATCTACAGCAAAGGAGAAAGGAATATAAAATGAGGAGAAAACAGTTTTTTCAAAACATGCTGTTGGGAAAAACTTGACAGCTAAATGCAAAAGAATGAAACTGGACCACTTTCTAATACCACATACAAAAACAAAGTCAAAATGAATCAAAGAGGAGCACATGGGTAGTTCAGTTGGTTAAGCGATTGGCTCTTGATTTCGACTTGTGTCATGATCTCACAGTCCTAGGACTGAGACCTGTGTTAGGCTCCCTGCTCAGTGGGGAATCTGCTTCAGGATTCTCTCTCCCTCTTCCTTTGCCCCTCCCCATGCTCATGCGGGCACATGAACACATGTGCATGCGCTCTCTCTCAAATAAATCAATAACTCCTTTAAAAAAATGAGTTAAAGACCTAAATATGAGACCTGAAACCATAAAACTCCTGAAAGAAAACATAGGTATTCTGAAACCAGTATATCACATTATGTGTTAACTATAATTTTTAAATAAAAATTTGAAAAGAGAAACAAAGGCAAAGTCTTGGACATTGGCCTTGGAAATATATTCCTGGATCAGTCTCCTCAGGCAAGGGAAACAAAAACAAAATATAAATAATTAGAAGACTACCTCAAACTAAAAAGCTTTTGCACAGTGAAAGAAACCATCAACAAGATAAAAGGCAGGCTACTGGATGTGAGAAGATATTTGCAAATGATACATCTGATAAGAGTTAATATCCAAGGTATGTGAAGAACTCTTAAAATGCAATAGCAAACAATTGAGACCTGTACCCCTCGGATAAAAATATATGTTTATAAAAAATAAAAAATTATATTAAAAAAAATAAAAAAAATAAAAAAATAAAAATGGGCAGAGGATCTGAATAGGTATTTTTCCAAAGAAGATGTGTAGATGGGCAACAGATACATGAGAAGATGCTCAACATCACTAATCAGAGAAATGCAGATCAAAACTACAATTATTTATCTACCCCACACCAGTTAGAATGGCCAATATAAAAAAGATGAGAAATAACCAATGTTGGTCAGGATGTAGAGAAAAAGGAACCTTTGCGCACTGCTGGTGGGAATGTAAACTTGTGCAGACACTCTGGAAAATGTCATGGAGGTTTCTCAAAAAGATAAAACTAGAAATACCATATGAACCAATAGTTCTACTTCTGGGTATTTACCTGAAGAAAACAAAAACCCTAATTTGAAAAGATACATGCACCCCTGCATTTATTGTAGCATTATTTACAATAGCCAAGATATGGAAGCAACATATGTGTGCATCAATACCTGAATGAATAAAGAAGATGTGGTGTATATACACAATAGGATATTACTCAGCCATAAAAAGAATGAAAGCTTGCCATTTATATGGATGGGTCTAGAGGATTATGGCCAAATGAAATAAGATAAAGACAAAGACCATGTGATTTCACTTATATGTGGAACCTACAAAAACACATGAACAAACAAAAAACAGAAGCATAGTCATAAATACAGAGAACAAACTGGTGATTGCCAGAGGGGAAGAGGGTAGGGAGATAGGAAAAATAGGCGAAGGGGATTAAGAAGTACAAACTTTCAGTTTTAAAATAAATAAGTCACGGGGATGAAAAGTACAGCATCGGGAATATATCAAAAGACTAATAACTTTATATGGTGACAGATGGTAACTACATTTTTTGTGGTAAGCACTGTGTAATGTATGTAATGTTGAACTGTTATGCTGTGACTGAAACCAATATTGTATGTCAACTATATTTCAATTAAAAACTTATAAGATTCTATAAAGAACAATAAAAAATTCTTTTAAAATTTCTATTTTGCCTGATATTACCACCCCTATGTTTGCATTTTCCAGGAGGTTTTTTGGTCCATTTTATTGGACCCTTTCATTATCTTCTTAGATAATAGTGTGAATAGTGTGATTTTATTTTGAGACCCAATGTGAAAGTATTTGTTGTTTTTTTTATTTTTTCCCCCCACCCCCCCGTCCTTTAACCGTCGCTTTCAAGTCTCCTGAAAATATTTGTTGTTTAATGGTGGAGTTTAGCTCAGACTTATTGTAATAACTGATAAATTAGGTCTAGCTTCCATCACCTTTGTATTTTTTATATTTCTTTTATATAGCTTTACAACATTGCTCAGTTTTGTTGAAATGATCTTTATATTTAGATTATTATTATCACTTTTTATATTTGTGTCACATTTCTAAACCATATTAATAATGAAATCATTCCATTTGCTCATATATTAATTGCTCATTAACTGTATCATATAGGTAGAGTGAATTCTGTGTTAAACAAAGCAGACATGGCCCTTGCTTTTAGGGAATTTTTCTTCTTAGAAGGTGAAAAGCAGCCATAGACAAATATCCAGGAAAAGGTTTAGCCAGCAGTAATTACCACATACGGAGGCAAAAAAAGGGTATCTATTTTAAATTGGGAAGGCAGGCAGTTCACTCGAAGGAGCTGAAACCCATTTGATGAGAAAGAGTCAGTAAGGTAAAGATCCAAAAATGGTCCTCCTGATACTGGGGAGGGGAAAGAAAGCCCTAGTGCACACACCTGAGATGGGAAAGAGTTGGTGAGCTTTAAAAATGGAAAGAAGCTGGAGTATATTAGGTGAGAAAGGGATAAAAAGTAACAGTTACCAGATAGGATTTCATAAACCACAAAAAGGAGTGTGGATTTTAAGTGCAGTGCAAAGCCACTGCAGAGTTTTGAACTGGGGATTTTGTTTCTGTTTCTGTTTCTGTTTTTGTTTTTATTGTGGGACAAGAAAAGCATGATCTGATTTTCTATTGTAAAATGTCCCTCTGCTACTATATACGAGTCTATTCTAGAAGAAACAAGAGCATCCCCTGGTCAGGTCATGGAGATGGAGAGAGGTCACCAGATTTGGGGCATGTTTGGTTGCTGAGGACTACTTTAGGAGTAGAGGGGTATAAGTGCTAGGGCAGAATTAAACAGAATATTTAGATTTTTATTTTCAGCAATTGGGTAGATGGTGGTGGTGTTTATTTAAATATAAATGCCTGGGGGAGGGGCAGTTTGATAGATGGTGCAAGAAATAAGAGTTTTGTTTTGACTAATTTTAAATGCCCATTAGTTGTCTATGGGTAATGTCTAGTAGTCATTTGGGTTTACAAGTTCAGGATCCTGGGGAAAATTCAAAGCAGCAGTTTAGATAGGGTGCATTGTGTATAATTGAAGAGAGAGGTTACTTAGGAAACCCTGGTGCACTCCAATAGCAGGAAGTTATGCAATTCTATATGCAGGATACAATATAAACTCCTAATTTCTGGTCTATTAGTCAATCTTTTCTATCTTTCTAGGACTGAAACAGTTTTTTAACTCTTAATTTATATTTCTTTGTTTATTTCAAAGGGAATTTAGAAAGGAGCCTTAAATACTTATGTTCAAATAATCAGAAGTCAAGTGTAGAACTGTTAATTGTTCAGACTTTAAGGAAGTCATCTGAATGACTGCTATCCATACAATAATCATACTAAATTGAATGTTTCTTAAAGGAATGTGTTTTTTGTCCATTATCCACAAAAGTGCCTCACAGGGGCTTTGCATCTAAGAAGAGGTTCAAGGTAACTCTGTTGAATATGTGAATTAAGGGCTCAGTGCATAAATCTTCAGCCTTCTTGGTGTCAAGTTCTTCTAGTTAAATCCTTCCCCAGAACATCCAAAGACAAAAAGGTCTTCAGAACATAGTGATAATCATTTTCACCAACTACTAGTTGAGTGAACATGAGCTAGTTATTTTATTTCTCTTATTTAGTGACACAGTAATAATGGTTTAATACTACAACTAATATTAGTAACATTTAACACACTAGTAATAAAAATAATAGGAGCAGCAATGACCATCTTTCTGCTTTTATGTAAAGCTTGAATGCAGCATTTGTAAAGCATTTAGCATAGTGCCTGGCATAAGTAGGAATTAATAGTGATTCCCAGATCTCCATTCTGAGCCCCAGTTCTTCTGTAAGAAAACTTGAGGCCCCAGGTGACTAGAGAAAGTAAGTTGAGGAGAGGGCAGGTGATGTGGTCAAAGAGGGAGCAGGGCCCAGATTACATGGTACCCTGTAAGCCAGAGTCAGGAATGTGGATTTTACTCTCAGTGAGAGAAGTCATTGGAGGGTTTTGAGCAGAGAAGTGAAATAATCTGGTTTATAGTCAGAAACAGTTTATTTTATTTTATTTAAATTCAATTAACCAACATATAGTACATCATTTTCAGATGTAGAGCTCAGTAATTCATCAGTTGCATATAACACCCAGTGCTCATCACATCATATGCCGTCCTTAATGCCCACCACCCAATTACTCTATTCCTCCACCCACCTCCCATCCAGCAACCTTACTTTCTTTCCCATAGTTAAGAGTCTCTCATGGTTTTTCTCCCTCTCTGATTTCTTCCCATTCAGTTTTCCCTCCCTTCCCCCATGATCCTCTGCACTGTTTTTTTGTTTTAAGATTTTATTTATTTGACAGAAACACAGCAAGAGAGGGAACGGGAGAAGGAGAAGCAGGCCTCCTGCTGAGCAGGCAGCCTGATGCAGGGCTTGAACCCAGGACCCTGGGATCATGACCTGAGCTGAAGGCAGACGCTTAATGACTTAATGAGCTACCCAGGCGCCCCCTCTGCACTGTTTTTTATATTCTACATATGAGTGAAACCATATAATTGTCTTTCTCTGACTGACTTATTTCGCTTAGCATAATACCCTCCAGTTCTATCCACATCAATGTATATGGTAAGATTTCATCCTTTCTGATGTCTGAGTATATTCCATTGTGAATATTTATCTATCTATCTATCATATATCTATATATGTATATATAGTCTATATCTATCTATATCTATAGGTATATATATACATATATCTATCTATATACGTATAGATAGATATAGATTATATATACATATATAGATGTAGATAGATAGATAGATATGTCAATGGACATCTGGGCTCCTTCCACAGTATAGCTATAGTGGACTTTGCTTCTGTAAACACTGGGTGCAGATGTCCTTTGGGTCACTACATTTGTAATTTTGTGATAAATACCTAGTAGTACAATTGCTGGGTCATAGGGTAGCTTTATTTTTAACTTCTTGAGGAACCTCTGTACTATTTTCCAGAGTGGCTGCACCAGCTTGCATTCTCACCAACAGTGTAAGAGGGTTCCCCTTTCTCTGCATCCTCACTAACATTGTCGTTTCCTGAGTTGTTAATTTCAGCTATTCTGACTGGTACTAGGTGGTATCTCATTGTGGTTTATTTATGTTTGTAGTCATAGCTTATAGAACAGTGTTCAATACAGGTAGATGTTTAATAGACATATCTAAATATCTGTAGGAAAGTGAAATGTTAATTGATGCCAACTAAAAAAAAAAAAAAGAAGAAGAAGCTGGTGGCTTAGTAGGGACAAAGCTGATCTCCAAATTTACCAGCCAAGCTTTCAGCTTCCTCTTCCAACTCTGTATTCTTCCACCATCATAGTCTTTCATCATATCCCCCAAACTCTATTCTAACTGCCTGGGATATTCACTGTTCTCCAAGCATGCCCTCATCCTCATTCTATGCCACTGTCAATGGCGTCCCTACCCATGCATGCTCCTGTCCTCCCCAATTTCTTTATGTCCTAGCCATCTATAAAAGCCCTGCTGAGATCCTACTTCTTCCATGAGTCACCTAATCTCACCTCCCCCTATTCTTCCCTAGTCGTATTTTTATACCTTAAACCTGGACTGTAATGTTTATTTTTATTCCCTGCCCACTAGTTTGTAAATTCCTAGAGCTCAATTACTGTACTTTATTCTCTGTTATATATATATATTTTTTCCCTGTTATATTTTTTACACTGCCTAACAATGTGCCTAGAACAAAGTAGTTAATGTCATCATATTACATTAGTGAGGAGAGGAGACTGTCATTAATTAGGAAATGGCAACAAGTGAAAAATATGCCCAGTTAGAAGAGCCTCCTAAGACTACAGTATAATTTTCTAATATTATGCTGCTTGGGGAGTATAGAAAGTAATGCATGTGTATTTTATAAATTGAAAAAGGAAAATTTTGAGAAAAGGAAAATGTACCACTTCCTACTGTAATATTTAGAGACAACCACTGATAACATTCTAATTTGTAAATTTCCTCCTAGTTTTTTTTAAAGGGTTTTATGTAGTTGTTGCTATACTCTGCCCATATATCTGTTTTTTTTTTTTTAAGATTTTATTTATTTATTTGAAAGACAGAGATCACAAGTAGGCAGAAAGGCAGACGGAAGAGAGAGGAAAGGAAGCAGGTTCCCTGCTGAGCAAAAAGCCTGATGTGGGGCTCTATCCCAGGACCCTGGGATCATGACCTGAGCTGAAAGCAGAGGCTTTAACCTAGGCGCCCCCATATATATCTGTTTTCTTGCAAAGGCTATTAAAAGTTTTTCACGAGTACTTTTAGTTATAGTATCTAACCTTATTGTTAAACCATATTTTACTTAATCATTTTCCACTTATTGGACATTTAAAATAGTTCTCAATTTTTTTTTCCAATTAAAATGATTCAGAGCCGAATACCTCTGAGCAAAAAAGAGTTGCCTACCCATCTTTTTCAAAAGTAGTGTTTAAGGGGCACTTAAACTAGTTTTGCTATAAATAATCTAGTTTGGTCTTTTAATGAATACCAGTATTTTTTGTTTTCGTCAGCCCTGCTGAGATAATTTCCTGTCTGTTGAATCTCTGCTGCCCTGTTGACATCACTTATATTCCTGGCATTTTATCCTGTCCAGGTCATTTACTCAATCCCTCTCTCTGGCTGCTTGGATACATTCTGACAGATGCTTTCTAATGAAGCTGGACATATTCCACATTCTCTAGTCACTACCTTTTAATTGATGGGATTTGTGGAAGACTTGTCAAACAGTTCAGTCTTAGTTACTGTAAAATTTAAAAATAGTTTTACTTATTTAAAAACCTTCTCTTTTTAAAGTTTGGAACATTAAAGCAATTTCACATTCATTGTCTTATGCATTATTATAAAAAACAAGCAAATAGTATTAGCACTTTACAGATGAGAAATCTGAGGCTCTGAGAAGCCAAGAAAAAACTGAATTGTTTTCTCACTTCTGTTTTAGCAAGTTACCATAACTTAGCTTCTTAACACAAATTTATTATATTATAATTCTGGAGGTCGTGGTGGGCTAAAACAAAGGTGTGGTAAGGCTATGTTCCTTTCTGGAGGCTCAGAGAAGAATCCGTTTCCCTATCTTTTCCAGCTTATAAACGCTGCCCGCATTCCTTGGTTGCTGGCCTCTTCCTTGACCTTCAAAGCCAGAAATAGCTGAGTCTTTTTCATACCACACCACTCTGACACTGGCTCTCCTGATTTCTCTTCCTCAGTTAGAATGACACTTGTGATTACTTTGGGCTTGCTAAGATAATACAGGGTGAATTCCTTTTTAGATCCTTAACCTAATCATATTTGCAAGGGTGTTTTTTTCAATTTTATTTTTTTGTTTTTGTTGTACCATATTTATAGGTTTGGGTATTTGACTGTAGACATCTTTGAGGGGCAATTATTCTGGCCGACACAACTACTCACAATAGAAATAAAAGCCATAGAAGTAATGTGATGTTATTACATCACATTAAGCAAAGTGATTGAGATCCCTATAATTTAATGACCATAAAATCTACAATGCATATACCTGCTTAGAAAAATCATTCTTATGTAAGTGTGTATTTGTGAAACAAGTGTAGGCTTCACTTGCCATATATTAATTTATTTGCCCAAGTTGAAATTTATATTTATTCAATTTGGATAACTGCTTTTCCTATTGTATGGTAAATCTGAAACTGCTGTGTCTCTAAATGTACCCAATAAAGGATTTTTAAAAATTACATCCTAATTGTAAAAACATGCTTACTGCTTACACATTGGTGTGGATTAATTAGTGTAATTAGTCTTGTGTATATAACCATTGCCCAAAACGTCCCCGACAGCTAAAAAGCAACCAGCCACATAACGTCTTGTGGACAGCTTTGTATGTAAGGGCCAGGCAACTGGTGATTTACATTTTTTGCATGGCTGTCAGAAAAACAACCACAAATCTGGCACTTCAGATTTCACATTCTGAAAATAAACACAAACTATACTGCATTTCTTTTTTTTTAAGATTTTATTCATTTATTTGACAGAGGTCACAAGTAGGCAGAGAGGCAGGCAGAGAGGGGGGGAAACAGGCTCCCCACCAAGCAGAGAGCCTGTTGCGGGGCTCAAGCCCAGGACCCTGAAATCAAGACCTAGACCGAAGGCAGAGGCTCAACTCATTGAGCCACTCAGGTGTCCCTATAATACATTTCTATATTAACTTAGCTTTCACCTGTGGATTTGCTTTATTGGGTGTTTGGATGAATATGGAGTTGCTTTTTCTTTTTTAAGATTTTATTTATATATTTGACACACAGAGATCACAAGTAGGTAGAGAGGCAGGCAGAGAGAGAGAGGGGAAAGCAGGCTCCCTGCTGAGCAGAGAGCTCAATGCGGGGTTCAATCCCAGGACCCTAGGATCACGAGGCTTAACTTGAGCCACCCAGGTGCCCCAATATGGAGTTACTTCTTATCCAGAGTGAACATCGCTATGGCTAAACGTTGAATGAAAAGCATTTCAAAGCTTGCTGTGTATCAAAGTCTCTCACTCTGTTCTTTTTTTTATGTGAATTCTTGGAAATGTAGTAGAATAGGGGGTCACTGAGTGAGGGCCCCATGAAGTAGGCGATTACAGTTGCTATGTAATTTCACCTTGAAGGTCCACACCACCCAGTTCACAGTTTCTGGGAAACCCAAAAGTAAATAAGCATGATGGATAAAGCCTTCAATAAAGGGACATGAATGATAATTATGAATAATAATAATTATTATTCATATTAAATCTTTTGATTTAAGTGTTTCAATATACTAGATTTTGATAAAAAGCCTTTTCCTATAAGGGCCCTTATATTCTCCTTTAAAAAATAATGTCCATTAAAACTAACTTAAGACTCACATAATCATTGTTGTATTTATAATTTATGTCAAATCCTTACCAAAAGGCACAGTCATAAATAATAGAATATTTACAGTTTTTCCCTTAAAAAGTTTTGGAGATAAATTCTCTTTAGAAAGTTCTTCCAATGAACATAGAGAACTTTGGTTGTTCTAAAAAACTCTTTACAATTGAATAACTAAAGCTAAAAATATATATATTTTTTACTTAATGGAATATCAGAGGAGAATTATTATTGCATGTATACATACCTGGTTTGAAGAATATATAGTAATAGAGGGATGCACATGCTACTAAATATGATATTTTGGTATCTGGAACAGGTGGACCTTTAAAAAAAAGGTTCCTAATTATTCCTATACTGTTGAAATTATTTTAATTTTGCATCTCAGCAGATATATTTGTATGCCAGAAACAGGTGTTCATCAAAAGATGGTGATAAAAAGACATTGCAGTCGGGGCTTGGAGCCTAGCCCGCATGGTGTGATGACAGATAAATTAGAAAAATCCTGCTAAACATCTCTACACTTCAGAAGGAGATTACACCTTTTTAAAAAGGCAAAACATGTGGTTCAATTACTTATTGTCTTGGCATGTGGTTATGATGAAAGACGGAGTCTTAAACATCAATAGAGCTAAACTAACATCCCAGATGGGCTTCGGGAGAAGGGACTCCTGCAGCAATCCACCTGCACAAAAAGCAACTGGGAGAAAAATTAAAGAAATGCTTTCCTTCCCCTCCCCTATTTAATTTGTTTCTTTAATATTAAATATCCATTTAATGAATAACATAAGCTATGCGGAAAAAAATAAGAGCAAATAACTTTTCAGTGTATTTCCTGGGTTATCCAGCAGGAAATGAAGCAAGTTTTCTGGCTCTCTGCAGAATGCTCTGCAGGTCTCACATGAGTCCTGAGGGTTATGACAGGTAATCACTAAGCCTAGAGGAATAAAGGCAAGTAGGTCTGCATGATGTATAGGGCTAAACAGACAACATGCTGTATGACCATAGGTAAATCACAAAACCTCTCTGGGGCTAATGTTCTACACTTACAAATTGCAGAATTATGATTCCTTTTGGTCTCGTGCTGCAACAATCTGGATATAATCTTCACTTCAGTCATAATATATACAAAGTAAATGCCACTAGGGGACATACAACATGGAGAGAAACTCACTGGGAATGAGGATTTCTCCACAAACAATTTCTACATTCAGAAATAACAAGAGGATCCCAACAGTTCTTCTTATGCATAATACTATGACATAAAACTGTCAAAAATTAGTAGTAGGGTATGGGGCTGAGGGAAGGGAAATAGGAAGGATCGAGAGGGAAATTATAATCTACTAATCACGCATTATACTAATTTCACATTGAATCCAACCAACAGCTCTGCAAATAAAATTGGTATTACTTATCCATTGTATAAGAAGATAAAATAATGAGTGCTAACATCTGTTGAGCTGGAATCATGGTAAGTACTTCTCTATATATTAGTTCACTTAAAATTTATAGGAAGCCTTTTAAGTAGGTTGAGAAATAATACTAATTCTTCACCATTGTATTGTAGTCCCCCCAAATACCAAAATAATTGTTTTCTTTTGAGCAAGCCTTGATCATGTGTTCTGGACTGTGTCAAGGGCTTTCCCAAGGTTTATTTACTCTAACTCTAACTCTAACCCTATGAACCAGCTGGTCTTGTTGTCTCTATTTAACAAATGAAGAAACTGAGGCTTGGAGAGGTGGAATAATTTACCCAGGGCCAGTTAGAGCTGAGAAGACACTGTAAGATCTTATAATCACTGCTGTCACTAAAGGCTCAAAAAGGTTAACTAATGTAAGGTCACAACATTAAAGAGTAATCAACAGAGAAGGATTTAAACCCATTTATCTGATTCTCAAGATCTCCTTTTTCAACTTTTCTGACTAGCAGCAGGACTGAATAGCATCCTGCCATTTTTGAAAAATATATTTGGTGCTTACGAATATTCAATGCACTGTACCAGGCCTCTTAAGAGATATAAAAATGTAGGCATCATTCTCCCCAACCCCATGAGATTTACTAGTACCTTGGGGGAAATCTAGACATACACTTATGAAACACTTCAAAAAAACAGTAAGGGGGCACCTGGGTGGCTCAGTGGGTTAAGCCTCTGCCTTCGGCTCAGGTCATGATCTCAGGGTCCTGGAATCAAGCCCTCATCAGGCTCTCTGCTCAGTGGGGAGCCTGCTTCCCCCCCACCCCCCACGCTGCCCCGCCTGCTTCTCTGCCTACTTGTGATCTCTCTGTCAAATAAATAAATAAAGTCTTTAAAAAAACAAACAAACAGTAAGAATGTAGGGTTAAGAGCCAAAAGAGTCAGTAGACGCAATAGGACTGAAGAACACACCTCATTTTTGGGTGGGACAGTACAGACAAAAAATGAGGGGGTGTGAGGATGGGTGAGATTTCTGGAGACTGGGATGGAAGAAAACCAAGATGACCATCTGGCCAGACTGGTCCTGGAAGCTCCCTAGAGGTAAAGTCTGGAAATAGTAAATTAAAGTAGTAAGGGCATTTTCTAACATGGAAGAGTTGGAGGTATAGTTGAAAAGGTATGCTGGGACAAGACTGCAGACTCTGAATGCAAAAGCTGACTTATCAACATTTGAGACTTGTAAGCAGCGGGGTGATATTACCTCAGACCGTAAAGGCTACACCACAGTCATCCCACCTCAGTGAAATGCATCTTGAGGAAAGAAAAGAATGTTTTCTCCTTGGTATAAAGACAGATAATAGGGGAAGCCCTGACCCAGTTTTTTAGATTTTTTTTTGGTAATTCTAAATAAAATGAATGTGCATCATAGAAAAAAAAAATTGGAAAATGCAGTATAAAGAGAGGAAAGGACACCCATAATCCTACCATTTAGAGACCGTTAGTATTAACACTTTGATGGATTTAGTTTAATCATTTGAGAAATATTTATGAGTACCTATTACCTATGAGACACTGCTCTAGAAGTTGAGTCTACAGCAGTGGAGAAAACAACCCAATTTCCCTGCCCTTAAGCTGCCACATAGATATTTCTTTCCATGATTGAGTTGATGAATGTGTTCTCTTTCTGTGTAATTTATTCAATCATTATATGTATGGAGAATTTTTAGCTTATTTTCACTGCACATAATATAATAAGCATTTTGTTATGTTTGCTATTAAGTTTCTTAAAATTATTTGGAGATATTTAAAAACTAAAATAATCTTTAATGTTATTAAAATTATTTGGAAACTTTTTAATGACTGTGTTATTCACAGTCTATAGATGCTCAAAATCTTATTTAGTTTTTCTTACTATAATGAGGACATGAAGCATCTGAAGCTGCTGAAAGTTACAGACAGACACACCAACTTTGGCAGATAATTTTAGGTGTTCATAGATCCTTTTAATTAGGAACCCTAATTTGATCACTTCACAATTGTTAGACATTTGAATAATTAATTTTTTACTATTAAAAATGAATATTCTTGCACATAAATTTTTGTCCACATTTCCAATGGTATCATAATGATGGATTCCTAGAAGTAGAAATTCAGATAGAAAAATATCAACTAAAAAAAAAAAAAGAAAAAGAAAAATATCAACTGGTTTTAGGACTTCAAAGCATTCTTTGCTGTTAGTGTGGAATGTCTTCTACTCTTGTGTTTCTGTTAGTTTTATTTAAATGTAAATAAAATGTACATGTAAGTTTTTGTTTAATAAAAAATTTCAGGGGGGGAGGAGTCAAGATGGCGGAGAAGTAGCAAGCTGAGACTGCTTCAGCTAGCCGGAGATCAGCTAGATAGCTTATCTAAAGATTGCAAACACCTGAAAATCCATCGGCAGATCGAAGAGAAGAAGAACAGCAATTCTGGAAACAGAAAAACAACCACTTTCTGAAAGGTAGGACCGGCGGAGAAGTGAATCCAAAGCGACGGGAAGATAGACCCCGGGGGGAGGGGCCGGCTCCCGGCAAGCGGCGGAGCAACCGCGCACAAAATCAGGACTTTTAAAAGTCTGTTCCGCTGAGGGACATCGCTCCAGAGGCTAAACCGGGGCGAAGCCCACGCGGGGTCAGCGTGGCCTCAGGTCCCGCAGGGTCACAGAAGGATCGGGGGTGTCTGAGTGTCGCAGAGCTTGCGGGTATTGGAACGGGAAAGCCGGCTACAGAGACAGAGCCGACAGTAAGCTCGCAGCTCTATGTTACCTTGAACCGGTCGCAGGCTCGGTGAGCTCGGAGCGCGGCCGGAGGTCAGGCAGACGGGAGTAACTGGGCGCTGTTCTCTGAGGGCGCACTGAGGAGTGGGGCCCTGGGCTCTCGGCTCCTCCGGGCCGGAGACCAGGAGGCCGCCATTTGTATTCCCGTCCTCTGGAACTCTACGGAAAGCGCTCAGGGAACAAAAGCTCCTGAAAGCAAACCCGAGCGGATTACTCACCCCGGCCCCGGGTAAGGGCGGTGTAATTCCGCCTGGGGCAAAGACACTTGAGAATCACTACAACAGGCCCCTCCCCCAGAAGATCAACAAGAAATCCAGCCGAGACCAAGTTCACCTACCAAGGAGTGCGGTTTCAATACCAAGGAGAGCAGCAGAATTCCAGAGGAGGAGAAAGCCAAGCACGGAACTCATGGCTTTTTTCCTGTGATTTTTTTTAGTCTTGCAGTTAATTTAATTTTTTCTTTTTCTTTTCTTTTCTTTTTTTTTCTCGCCTTCGGGTAAAATTTTTTTTTTTTTTAACTGTTACCTTTTTCTTTTTTAACGATTTTTTACTAGTTTATCTAATATATATATATTTTTTTACATTTTTCTTAGGTGTTTTCTTTTTTTAAAAACATTCTTTTCTTTTCTTTTCTTTCTTTTTTTTTTTTCTTTTTTCTTTCTTCCTTTTTGAACCTCTTTTTATCCCCTTTCTCCCCACTCACGATTTTGGATCTCTTCTAATTTGGCTAAAGCATATTTTCCTGGGGTTGTTGCCACCCTTTTAGTATTTTACTTGCCCCTTCATTTACTCTTATCTAGACAAAATGACAAGACGTAAAAATTCACCACAAAAAAAAGAACAAGAGGCAGTACCGAAGGCTAGGGACCTAATCAATACAGACATCGGTAATATGTCAGATCTAGAGTTCAGAATGACAATTCTCAAGGTTCTAGCCGGGCTCGAAAAAGGCATGGGAGATATTAGAGAAACCCTCTCGAGAGATATAAAAGCCCTTTCTGGAGAAATAAAAGAACTAAAATCTAACCAAGTTGAAATCAAAAAAGCTATTAATGAGGTGCAATCAAAAATGGAGGCTCTCACTGCTAGGATAAATGAGGCAGAAGAAAGAATTAGTGATATAGAAGACCAAATGACAGAGAATAAAGAAGCTGATCAAAAGAGGGACAAACAGCTACTGGACCACGAGGGGAGAATTCGAGAAATAAGTGACACCATAAGACGAAACAACATTAGAATAATTGGGATTCCAGAAGAAGAAGAAAGTGAGAGGGGAGCAGAAGGTATACTGGAGAGAATTATTGGGGAGAATTTCCCCAATATGGCAAAGGGAACGAGCATCAAAATTCAGGAGGTTCAGAGAATGCCCCTCAAAATCAATAAGAATAGGCCCACACCCCGTCACCTAATAGTAAAATTTACAAATCTCAATGACAAAGAGAAAATCCTGAAAGCAGCCCGGGAAAAGAAGTCTGTAACATACAATGGTAAAAATATTAGATTGGCAGCTGACTTATCCACAGAGACCTGGCAGGCCAGAAAGAGCTGGCATGATATTTTCAGAGCACTAAACGAGAAAAACATGCAGCCAAGAATACTATATCCAGCTAGGCTATCATTGAAAATAGAAGGAGAGATTAAAAGCTTCCAGGACAAACAACAACTGAAAGAATTTGCAAATACCAAACCAGCTCTACAGGAAATCTTGAAAGGGGTCCTCTAAGCAAAGAGAGAGCCTACAAGTGGTAGATCAGAAAGGAACAGAGACCATATACAGTAACAGTCACCTTACAGGCAATACAATGGCACTAAATTCATATCTCTCAATAGTTACCCTGAATGTGAATGGGCTAAATGCCCCTGTCAAAAGACACAGGGTATCAGAATGGATAAAAAAACAAAACCCATCTATATGTTGCCTCCAAGAAACTCATTTTAAGCCCGAAGACACCTCCAGATTTAAAGTGAGGGGGTGGAAAAGAATTTACCATGCTAATGGACATCAGAAGAAAGCAGGAGTGGCAATCCTTATATCAGATCAATTAGATTTTAAGCCAAAGACTATAATAAGAGATGAGGAAGGACACTATATCATACTCAAAGGGTCTGTCCAACAAGAAGATTTAACAATTTTAAATATCTATGCCCCCAACGTGGGAGCAGCCAACTATATAAACCAATTAATAACAAAATCAAAGAAACACATCAACAACAATACAATCATAGTAGGGGACTTTAACACTCCCCTCACTGAAATGGACAGGTCATCCAAGCAAAAGATCAGCAAGGAAATAAAGGCCTTAAATGACACACTGGACCAGATGGACATCACAGATATATTCAGAATATTTCATCCCAAAGCAACAGAATACACATTCTTCTCTAGTGCACATGGAACATTCTCCAGAATAGATCACATCCTCGGTCCTAAATCAGGACTCAACCGGTATCAAAAGATTGGGATCATTCCCTGCATATTTTCAGACCACAATGCTCTAAAGCTAGAACTCAACCACAAAAGGAAGTTTGGAAAGAACCCAAATACATGGAGACTAAACAGTATCCTTCTAAAGAATGAATGGGTCAACCGGGAAATTAAAGAAGAATTGAAAAAAATCATGGAAACAAATGATAATGAAAATACAACGGTTCAAAATCTGTGGGACACAACAAAGGCAGTCCTGAGAGGAAAATATATAGCGGTACAAGCCTTTCTCAAGAAACAAGAAAGGTCTCAGGTACACAACCTAACCCTACACCTAAAGGAGCTGGAGAAAGAACAAGAAAGAAACCCTAAGCCCAGCAGGAGAAGAGAAATCATAAAGATCAGAGCAGAAATCAATGAAATAGAAACCAAAAAAACAATAGAACAAATCAACGAAACTAGGAGCTGGTTCTTTGAAAGAATTAATAAAATTGATAAACCCCTGGCCCGACTTATCAAAAAGAAAAGAGAAAGGACCCAAATAAATAAAATCATGAATGAAAGAGGAGAGATCACAACTAACACCAAAGAAATACAAACTATTATAAGAACATACTATGAGCAACTCTACGGCAATAAATTTGACAATCTGGAAGAAATGGATGCATTCCTAGAAACATATAAACTACCACAACTGAACCAGGAAGAAATAGAAAGCCTGAACAGACCCATAACCAGTAAGGAGATTGAAACAGTCATTAAAAATCTCCAAACAAACAAAAGCCCAGGGCCAGACGGCTTCCCGGGGGAATTCTACCAAACATTTAAAGAAGAACTAATTCCTATTCTCCTGAAACTGTTCCAAAAAATAGAAATGGAAGGAAAACTTCCAAACTCATTTTATGAGGCCAGCATCACCTTGATCCCAAAACCAGACAAGGATCCCACCAAAAAAGAGAGCTATAGACCGATATCCTTGATGAACACAGATGCGAAAATACTCAACAAAATACTAGCCAATCGGATTCAACAGTACATTAAAAAGATTATTCACCACGACCAAGTGGGATTTATTCCAGGGCTGCAAGGTTGGTTCAACATCCGCAAATCAGTCAATGTGATACAACACATCAATAAAAGTAAGAACAAGAACCATATGATACTCTCAATAGATGCTGAAAAAGCATTTGACAAAGTACAACATCCCTTCCTGATCAAAACTCTTCAAAGTGTAGGGATAGAGGGCACATACTTCAATATCATCAAAGCCATCTATGAAAAACCCACCGCAAATATCATTCTCAATGGAGAAAAACTGAAAGCTTTTCCGCTAAGGTCAGGAACACGGCAGGGATGTCCATTATCACCACTGCTATTCAACATCGTACTAGAGGTCCTAGCCTCAGCAATCAGACAACAAAAGGAAATTAAAGGCATCCAAATCGGCAAAGAAGAAGTCAAATTATCACTCTTCGCAGATGATATGATACTATATGTGGAAAACCCAAAAGACTCCACTCCAAAACTGCTAGAACTTATACAGGAATTCAGTAAAGTGTCAGGATATAAAATCAATGCACAGAAATCAGTTGCATTTCTCTACACCAACAGCAAGACAGAAGAAAGAGATATTAAGGAGTCAATCCCATTTACAATTGCATCCAAAACCATAAGATACCTAGGAATAAACCTAACCAAAGAGACACAGAATCTATACTCGGAAAACTATAAAGTACTCATGAAAGAAATTGAGGAAGACACAAAGAAATGGAAAAATGTTCCATGCTCCTGGATTGGAAGAATAAATATTGTGAAAATGTCTATGCTACCTAAAGCAATCTACACATTTAATGCAATTCCTATCAAAGTACCATCCATCTTTTTCAAAGAAATGGAACAAATAATTCTAAAATTTATATGGAACCAGAAAAGACCTCGAATAGCCAAAGGGATATTGAAAAAGAAAGCCAACGTTGGTGGCATCACAATTCCGGACTTCAAGCTCTATTACAAAGCTGTCATCATCAAGACAGCATGGTACTGGCACAAAAACAGACACATAGATCAATGGAACAGAATAGAGAGCCCAGAAATAGACCCTCAACTCTATGGTCAACTAATCTTCGACAAAGCAGGAAAGAATGTCCAATGGAAAAAAGACAGCCTTTTCAATAAATGGTGCTGGGAAAATTGGACAGCCACATGCAGAAAAATGAAATTGGACCATTTCCTTACACCACACACAAAAATAGACTCAAAATGGATGAAGGACCTCAATGTACGAAAGGAATCCATCAAAATCCTTGAGGAGAACACGGGCAGCAACCTCTTCGACCTCTGCCGCAGCAACATCTTCCTAGGAACAACGCAAAAGGCAAGGGAAGCAAGGGAAAAAATGAACTACTGGGATTTCATCAAGATCAAAAGCTTTTGCACAGCAAAGGAAACAGTTAACAAAATCAAAAGACAACTGACAGAATGGGAGAAGATATTTGCAAACGACATATCAGATAAAGGACTAGTGTCCAGAATCTATAAAGAACTTAGCAAACTCAACACCCAAAGAACAAATAATCCAATCAAGAAATGGGCAGAAGACATGAACAGACATTTCTGCAAAGAAGACATCCAGATGGCGAACAGACACATGAAAAAGTGCTCCATATCACTCGGCATCAGGGAAATACAAATCAAAACCACAATGAGATATCACCTCACACCAGTCAGAATGGCTAAAATCAACAAGTCAGGAAATGACAGATGCTGGCGAGGATGCGGAGAAAGGGGAACCCTCCTACACTGTTGGTGGGAATGCAAGCTGGTGCAGCCACTCTGGAAAACAGCATGGAGGTTCCTCAAAATGTTGAAAATAGAACTGCCCTATGACCCAGCAATTGCACTATTGGGTATTTACCCTAAAGATACAAATGTAGTGATCCAAAGGGACACATGCACCCGAATGTTTATAGCAGCAATGTCCACAATAGCCAAACTATGGAAAGAACCTAGATGTCCATCAACAGATGAATGGATCAAGAAGATGTGGTATATATACACAATGGAATACTATGCAGCCATCAAAAGAAATGAAATCTTGCCATTTGCAACAACATGGATGGAACTAGAGCGTATCATGCTTAGCGAAATAAGTCAAGCAGAGAAAGACAACTATCATATGATCTCCCTGATATGAGGAAGTGGTGATGCAACATGGAGGCTTAAGTGGGTAGAAGAATAAATGAAACAAGATGGGATTGGGAGGGAGACAAACCATAAGTGACTCTTAATCTCACAAAACAAACTGAGGGTTGCCGGGGGGAAGGGGTTGGGGAGAAGGGGGTGGGATTATGGACATTGGGGAGGGTATGTGATTTGGTGAGTGCTGTGAAGTGTGTAAATCCGGTGATTCACAGACCTGGGGATAAAAATATATGTATATAAAAAATATATGTTTATAAAAAATAAAAAATTAAAAAAAAAAAAATTTCAGTGCTGTTATTTGCACATAATGGTCATGATTATTTTATCCTCACCTTGGATTTTTTACTAATATAAACCGACTTCCTTTGTTCCACCAAATGCTACTTGCCTTGAGTTTTATGTTTTCAAATATTAATATTACCAATGCTGGTTTTATTTTTATCTATCAACATACATGTTGATGTGAGGTGTTTTTGTTTGTTTTGTCCTGGAGGGTGGCTTTTTAATACAGGAATGTCTATTACTGGGTTTAGTTTTGTTTTTAAGATTTATATTCAATGGATCAAGGTATAAACTTTAAAAACCCAGTTTTTCCTTATTTTTAACTTGAGCTAAAAAAATGTATAATTCTTTTTATAAGTTTGGCAGAATTCAGCAATCATTTCTAAGGGATTTTTGGTAATGTTTACATTACAAATACAATTAACTTATTTTGCTTGCCAATATTGCGCATAAACTTCAGTTAGATTTCAACTTAAAATACAAACCTAAATCACTTACTCAATTGAACATGTCAAATTAAAATTTTAAGATGGAGTTATAGGGCTGTAAAGGACCCAAATTAATTGAGTTGGAATAGACTCTAATAGACCAAATTAATTTCAACATACCAAGTACATAAGATACTAAATACATGCATGTAACTTCTTAACACAAAAATACTTATATATTATGGTTTTGATTATCTTTGCCTTTTCATACTTAGTTTTAAATTTTCCTGGGGTTGGAACATACATACCTACTAAAGAATGATAATTTCTGGCAAGTAACTAAGGATATTAGTTCTAAATCTTTCTAGACTGAAAGGTATAAACCTGTTTATTCTGGGTGACTGGGGTTACCTACAGCCAGAGCTCTTAGCCAGGAGTGAGACCCATGCTATGCCTGTAGACATCCAGACTGAGTCCTCTCATTGCCTTGGTTCCCAGACTGCACCCTCTTTTATAGCCACCATTTAAAATTTTTAAACCAAATTATAAAATATAATTGGTTTTAATATTCATATAGCCTACATCCCTAAATTCAAGTTTGAAATGTTCTATTTATTATTTTCTCTCATGATATTATTTTTTTATTTATTATTTTCTCTTATTTATCTAATTTTGCATCTTGAACAATGTTTATGTCCTATATTTGTTTCTCTACTAATCTAGAAAATATTTTTCCTATTTTACTAGTGTTTAAAGTTTAACACACACATTTACACACATAGAGGCACACACTTTTCCTGGTAAAGAAATAGCATCTAACAGACTTCTAATTTAGATCAGAAATAGTACATTTTACTTCTTCCTTGTCCTTCCCTCATCCATTTCCCAACTTTTTGTTGTTATCTGAGATTCTAGGTCCAGATTAGTAATAGCAGTAATCATACTAGTAGTATGGTTTAGCTATTGATATTTCCTATTTTCCTATTTCATTTAATTGGACTTACTTGGAATCTGCAGCGAGAGGAGTCTAGATGCATGTACTCCATCAACCATTTCACCAAGAGACCCATTTGGAGATTCTTAATATGTATTGCCAAATTACTTTCCAGCAAAGTTGTACTGATATGCTACCTCACTACATTCTGGAGAACTGACTACTAGTTTTGGTACCTTTACCTATTTGATAGATAGAAATGGTATTTGTTCACTATTTTCATTTGTTTATCTTGGGGAAAAAGGAAGTTGTTAGTAACTACAATTCCAGTGATCTTCCTCTGATGAACTTGCAGTCACTCATGAAGGATCCCTCATAAATTGAGTAGGTTTGATTCAGGATCTTGCCTGTAAATGTTACTAATTAATTTCCTAAGTGACTATTCTATAATCTTTTCCACTAGGCACTCTCAGGGCATGCAGAACCAGGAAAAAAAAAAGTACAATGTCTGGTAGTTGTTTTTAATACCAAGAATCCAGGCACTCACTCTTAGTCATGGAACATTGACGCTGTGCTATATGAATTCTCATAAAGTAAATAAATTAGTTAATCAGTAAATTCATGTTAATAGGAAACTACAGTCACAATAACTAATTTGTAAAACCTGTGGTACTGGCAAATATTATGATAAGATATATTGGCCTAATGGTGTTCTACAAATAGGTTCTGATTTGCAAAACTAACCAACACAATAGCAATCATTTCATGTGAAATATTCATATCAGAAATGTTGACTGAAGTGATTGAAAGTCATTCACTTAAAACTAATAAATAAACACACTCGTCTCCCTTATAATCCTGGATAGTCGTACTCAATTTAGCAGTGCTCTTTTGCATTATTCTTGTTCATTAGCAGAAGTGACTTAGAATAAAATTTAGCTACCAATTTCCTTGACAAATAGAGGAATATGTGTGTGTGTGTGTGTGTGTGTGTGTACAATTTCTACACGAATGGTAAAGGCAGGAATAGCACTTCAAACACAAGGAAGAGCATGAACAAACATATAAATGCAATAGGGCTTTGAGATAGGAGAAGCCAGCCAATATTCACTGTAAAGAAGCATATGTGAAGCCCCTAGCCAGAACTAACTTCAACCTGATAATCACTACTACCTTTAAACCAGGTTTGGATAAGGATTCCAAGGACAGAAAAGATACCACAAGTAACTTCACCCAGAAATTATTCAATTACGGTTTAATGAAGGGTGTAACATATAGTAGCACATAAAGAAAGTTTCACAGATGTCCATTTACTTACTTTTAACCAGTTGAGTGTAGAATAATTTAGACAATATTTTATAAATAGTCTCTGATAATTAATAAAGCTAATAATTAGATCTAACACTGATGGAGCTTATGCCAGGCACATGCATTACCTCATTTTATCCTTATAACAATCTATGAAGTCATTTCTTTTATCATCCCTATTTTACAGATGAGAACTTAAAGGTCATGCAGTCAAGAAGTAAAAGACTCAAGATTTGAACCCAAGCCACTGGATTCCAGAGCCTATGCTTTTAGCCATTACTCTGAAGATAAGAATGATGACAGTACTTCAGAATATCACAAATATATTTTTGAGAAAAAACCGTAACATCTAAAACCTGTCTCTGTACTTTGTCATCAATGTGGAGATGAACATAAAAGTTACTGGTGCTTAAACAAGAGCTGTCAGCCTTGCTGTCTCTCTCCTCTCTCCACTTCATCCAGGATCAAGGTCCTCGCACTGAGTTTGTGGCAGTACCATCACTTCCATTTCCTGCCCACTACCATCAGTTTCCCTGCCATGACCAAACCATGATGCCCCAAACACAGAAACATGACTTCCCCCAAAGCATCCAGAAAGAAAATTCTTACTCTAACACAAATACTTGTAATAATGGCAAAAGAAAGCAGAAAATTACGGGTAAAATAAATTGCTGCTTTTTTGGGTATAAACAGTATTTTTTTCAAGGTCTTATCAGTATAAAAGCTCCTTTGTCAAATCACTAAAGTTACTTCACCGTCTTTTTAATTTTGCCCTTTCGGTCCTTCTCCACCTACTTCATCAAAAGTCAAAGTTAGAAAACCACCTAAATTAACCCCTTTCCCATGACATTATCATTTCTAGTTTCCAGGGGTTATTAAGCAACCCTAAATCCAGACTGCCAATGATAAAAGAAGAGGAATAGAAGGCATGGTAAATGAGAGACGACAGATATGAGGGGAAATGCCACTGAAATGACAAATGCTGCACATTGGCAGACAGATGGCTGATTTCCTTATTCCATAAAGAGCTCTTCAACCCCCCAAGAATAACATTGATGGCCCAAAAGAGAGACTGGCAAAGGACATGAACAGGCTGTTCACATCAAAAGAAAATGAAGTGGTTTTTAATCATTTGAAAAGATACTCAACCTTCGTCATAATTAAAGAAATGCAAATTAAAATAATAAGATATAATACTTAACTTGCAGGTTGGGGAAAAAAACTAACTGGTTGTGGAGTAATAGTCACACTTATATATCATATTTGGAGTACAATTTATATATATCCAAGTTCAAAATGCATACAACCTATGACCCTGCAATTTTACTTCTAGGAACATATACTGGAGGTGCATCTGCACCACTGGCCCTGAGATACATACTCAGGGATGTTAAGGTAGCACTGCTTCTAGAAGCAGACCCCTGAAACAATCTAAATGTCCTACAATTCATACCAAGCATCATTAAAACATCTCTGGAGGGCCACACGAAGAACTGTCAACAAGGGAGGCTGGAGAGAGGCACGAGGGAGCAGGAGATAAGAGTGCATTTATTATTTTTACACTATATATTTATACTCCTTAATTTTTTAAAAAATGCATATCAGAAAAATAATCCACTAAAACAAAAATTTTAAAATGCTTTTTGGAGTTTTGGAAGAGAAAACCAAGGAAAAACAGCCATGAAATTTTTAATTTTGTCAGCAGAACAAACAGTTCCAAAGATTACAAGGACACAACCAGACAGGACAATCGGGAAATAAGCCCTAGGATTATGTGCTAAATCTGTGTGCTTACTCTGTTTTCATATTCTGTGTGATATCTTCCTTAAAAAAAGACCCAATTTTACCCATCATAATGTTAATAGCACTTCACTGTTGCAATACCAGAATTTAACACAGAGCAGTAATAAAAATAGTTCAAATCATTTAACTTGCCAAAGCACTTAGCATTCTTTAGGCTGTGTTCCATATGAGCAAGAATATTTTTCTATTTTTAAACCACTAACCTTCAAACCCTGGTGGAAGCTGCCCACTGAAAGACCATGACATCTAAGACACCATATTTTTATCTCCATTACTATGCAACATAAGACTAGTGGTCTTATAAATTCCTTGTGTTTGCCAAACACATTACATGGAAGATCATAGTGTTAATTTGGAAAGGGAAACAGTTTTATGGCATCTAAAGGACTAGAAAAATTACCTCTAATCCTTTTGGGAATCAAAGAGGCAATAAAGTGAAATTGAGTGCAGAAAGACTCACATTGTAAATCCATTTACTACCAAGCCTTGTTTACTCAAGGATTTATTCATGCCGGTAACTAGTCACCAAAGCTTAAATAGCATGACTTTACCAGAATTTCATTTAAAGAAGTGTCTGATAATTTTTCACAAATAGTGTTCAGCTGATTAAAGCCTAATTACACACATTGAATTAAAGGTGTGAGTACATAATAAAATGTTCTAGCTAAAAGGAATCTGTGCTGGTGTTTGATTTCCAGCTAGTAATTTGGCTGGAATAAAATGGAAACAAGAAAGCAGAATTGTTTAAAAGGTGCAGCTTTATGACAACATGCATTTCCAACCTGGAAAAAGAAACAGACAAATACATTGTGCACTTCTTAAATGGGACATGGTGAAATTCTAAAACAGTCTTTTCTATTACCCAACATTTATAATAATAATAACACAAACCACACTCACAGAGGCCAAGAGCCAGAAAAAACATATTTCCATTTTAACGCCTTTAGATGATCAAAGCATCAGCTTAATATAATCAGCTGAAATCCATTTACCCGCAAGCTTGCCACTGTGCCCAGGGACTGCTTTCCCTTCCAGCCCTATCTATTCTGGAACAGGTGCTATACTAGTAAATTAATTAGTCTGTGGAGAAGCACCTTGTTCTCCATCTCTGCAGGCCTCTTGTGGGTCAGGGCCTTGAGGACTTCGCCATCTGGGCAGAGTTTCCCCCAGAGAAACAATCAAAGCCCACAGATTGCAGCCTACAGAGGAAGGTTCAGATGACAATTAACCTTATTAGGCCTCATTTTTTACAGTTGATAGTGTGTCAACATGTTGGCTCCATAAATAATTTGCTACATCAAATGGATGGAAAGAAATGGTTTCTCCTCTTGTTAAAAGTTATAAAGCCCTCCAGAAAAGAAATACAATATTTAAGAGAAACGTGTCATTTACAAATACCCAAATGTTGGGATTATGGGTAGGAAGCTAGACAGGCTCTAGATTTCAAATAAAGTTCATGAAAAAACTATCATCCATTCCTGCTGGATGTAAATTCTGAGGGAGGGGAACTTCTATTTCTTTTCTCGGCCTTTCCAATTTTTCTGAGGCTTACTGCCTCCTATATGTATGGTTTTTATAACATCTGGCTAACTTAAGAAATACATGTTTCTTTTTAAAAATTATATTTTTCCTCCTTTCCCCGACCACAGTTCTGCATATATGATCCTGTTGTCCTGGGAATACAAAATAAAACCAATCAAGACAATTAGCATCTACAGCTTGTCACAAAATCAACAGATATTTAAGCCTACATTTTTAATCAAAGTAAGCTTAATTAAACACTTCACAAATGACTTTGCAGCCTGGCACCAAAAATGCCTACTTTTTTTTTCAGTCTTTAAGTTTAATTTGAAAGAGGGTTTACTAACACATTAACACAAGATTCTTGTAAGAATACTCCAAGAGCTCTGATTTATGTTCTGTCCTACAATATTTGACAGGGTATTGGGCCCCAGCATCTCCTTCACTCTAGGACTTGGTTTTGAGTTAAGGTTTTAAACTAGGTAAAGGTACTTTTCCTGTTGGCTTCTCCCTCTTTTGTAGCTTCCTTAGACAGCTCCAGTGGAGCCTCATGAGTCACCACTGGGTTAATGATGTGTTTGGAAGCTCACTGACAGTGCAAACAGCTTTGTCTTCTCACATATCCCCCGTGTTGATTCACGTGTAAGTTGAAAATATTTGCAAACTTGAGCTGTTTGACATTGAAGCCCAGGAAACTCATTTGATTCTGCCTAAAGATAGTTCTGTGGGATTAGAAGTAATAGAAGAAGAAAAAAAACTTTTCATAAAATGCACCCTTTATAGCTTTAAAAAATAGCAATAGACTCAGTGCCACCATTCACATTCAAAACAAATTTCCACTGAAGCTACCTTTGGAATTTGGATATAATGTGTTTAGCTTGGAATTTCCCCAGTCACAGTATAACGCATTTATGACGTAAGTGCGAAAATGAAATCGAAGACTTAATGAAAATTTTCCTTGTCCTTCTAGTTTTGGTTAGGAGAAAATCTGAAAAAATTAAGAGCAGAGGAATGATCTAACTGTATATGAGCATTCTTATTTAGTAATTGTCTTTTTGTTATTAAATACATATTTGTCACATCGATTAGTAATATTTGCTTCCATCTAATTTTACTACAACTGCTTTTTAACCACGATTTGGTATCATGATTCTATTTTTGCAAGCACAGTTGTGATGGAAGGCTCAGAGTCGTTCACTAACAAATACAGAAACTTGAAGCTATAAGGGAACCATGAAGTTAAGGTGTCTATCTTGGTATTCCAAAGTCTAAAACAGCCTCTGACAAAACAGTGCCCTCTAGTGGATATACAAACACCTAGAGTCAAAACAATTCTCTCAAATGGAGTGGGGTCAGGAGATGGAATCTGGGTGTACAAAGATGTATAAAGATATCTTACTATTATTGGACATTTGCTGAGGACCCACCATGAGAAAAATAAGTATGGGCTCTTTTTAAAAAAAAAATGCTAAACCCAACCAGTAAACCAAGCATTGAAGTAGTTCTTAAATACCTATGATAGGTGAACCACCAAAAAAATGATCTTTTAAAGTTAGCAAAAAACAAAAACAAAAACAAAACAAAACAAAACAAAAAAACCTAGATAAACTCCATTCTTCCTAACCTGGGACTTTTTCACATTATTATCATTCATAAAGAGATGAAGATTTTGATACCAGGAAGATCAGGGTTTGGGCATTAGATGAATCCTTAGGAGTGTGTGTATATGGGGGCACCTTTCAGAGTACACTATGTTCCTTAAGACTCCCATCCACCAGGGACTTTCTGGCAGGAGTATATAAGAGTCCTGTGGCAGGTAGCCACGAGAGGCTCAAACTCAAACTTGAGACTATGATTTGATCTTGAGTATGATCACTAACTGGGCACTCAAACAAATAAAGCATGAGCAATTAGGTCCTCTTCAGCATTAATTATATTCTGCCTTCATCTCAAGCCCTAAAAAGCATATAATAGTAATACATAACTTCATGCTGCATTGCACACACATACGTTGTTGTAGATTACTGAGTCATGGAAACCAGTGATATTACCAGGCAAATCGAAAGCAATGGAGTTGCTTTGGTGAACAATCAAAAGAGCCACAGATCCAAGATAATCAGAAAGAAAACAGATGGCAAATGTAAGTAGTAAAAGTTTCTTCTATAATCTTCCATGATAAGAGCTTTCTTATCCTCAGCTTCATTAATCATTCCATTTCTTATGTGACTCCACTGAATCCTACACATATTTCCATTGCAACACCCGTTACTATGATGCATTTTGTTTATATACTTTTTACCTTTTACTAGATAAATTCCTCAAACCTGGAAGCCAGGGACCACATCACTCACCATTGTATCCCCAGATTTCTATTGTTCTTAGAACAATGCCTAGCACAAAATAGTCCTTCAATTAATATTCACCGGTTTCTACTCAAAATATGTGATATTTTGAAAGGACGATATTTTGTCATTACTCAGATTTCACTGGTTAAGTAGTATAAGAAGATAGTTTACATATAAGAAAACTGAAATATAAAATTATCAAATGGAAAAATTATAACTCTACGAACAGAACAAAATAACTTTCCAGAGTACCATTTTAAAAACTTACTGAACTTACAAAAATAAATAGGAAAAATAAGAAAACCCAACATTGGCACAACTGTGGAGAACATGGCATATACAAGAGTATATATTACTGTGAAAATGTGGCTCAACAGTGGAAAAGAGCAATCTTGACAGGCATTGTTCAGATCCTTGGTCTAGAAGTTTTATTTGGCAAGATTATATCACAATGGAAGACTATAACTATATTTTTATATATTTATATTATATAAACACACACAAAGTGTTCTTCTCAATACCTCTTTAGAGCAACAAAACGAAGGAAAAAATAAAGGAAGATACCCTGGAAGACAGACGAAAAGAAGAGTAGGAAGTAATTTTTATTTTTATTTATTTATTTTTTTAAGTTTTTTTTTTTTAAGATTTTATTTATTTATTTGACAGAGAAAGAGAGAGATCACAAATAGGTAGAGAGGCAGGCAGAGAGAGGGGGAAGCAGGCTGCCTGCTGAGCAGAGAGCCGGATGCGGGACTCCATCCTAAGACCCTGAGATCATGACCTGAGCTGAAGGCATAGGCTTTAACCCACTGAGCCACCCAGGCACCCAGGAAGTAATTTTTAAAATAAAAAAAGAGAGAGGAAGGAAGAAAGCAAGAAAGGAAAAGGAGATAAAGAAAGAAAATGAAAATAAGATAAATGCCCAAGAATAAGAAGATATGAAAACTGTTGTAATAACATAGGGACATTACACATAAGTTAATTTAAAGATAAACATGCTGAGTGAACGATGCATGCTGGAAATAAATGTGCATATATATATATATAAAATTCATATGTATGTATGTATATACATCCATATATAAAAATTAGTATTTATTGGGCATCAAAGATCAAGCACTGTCTGTGCTAGGCCATCACTATATTTAATCCAAAGGAAAAGCCCACCTAACAGGTTATTTTGAACCATGTCTTACAGTCAAATTTTCAAGAATAAAATTTCAAAAAAAGCAAAAAATTAAAATATCCACTAAGTGCCACTGTGAAAACACATTTTATATAACAAAAGGTAATTTTTAGTAATATAAACATTTAGAATTCAATATACATTTCTAAATTCCATCCACTGGAAGTGATAAATATTAAGAACAGTTTCTAATTTGGCTAGAGTCTTATCCAAAGTTAGGGTGAAAATGGAATGTAGGACTACTATTTAAAAGGCAGCTTGATTTAAAAAAACATTTCTACTTTCTTAAACAAGTGTATATTTTGAGAGGTGGGGGTGGGAAGGGAATGTTCACAAGATTTTAGCCTTAATCTCTGAAAATCTCCAGGTCTTTACCAACAGAAAGAAGCCCCAAACTGTCTCCATCAACCTCTGGTTAAAGCAAGAGATAGAGCAGAATCATGCAAACTGAGAATATTTAAATATTCTCTCTGCATAAAGGCTGTTTAGCTGCTGGAATCATTTCCTCTTGCTGTCCCTGAGCTAAAGAAGTGGATCGATCAGCAGGGGAGGTGAACAGATGCAGCTGGAGAGGAAGAGAGGCTCAGGGGAATCACATTTGAGCAGTCATGGGGGATGAGATGCGACAGAGGAGAGTTTACAGAAGCAGCTGGAAGAATGGAGCAACGGAGGAAAGGGGCTCAGTGAACCAAAAGCAAGAGACTAGCTGTGTTCAGAGAAGCTCAAAGTATGCAGTACTTCCTAAATATCCACACAGAGTATCCACACTTAATCCCAAGGGGGAGTTAGGTAATTTACCTTTTCCATTACAGCCTGCAGAAAAATTTAATACATATTTCAATCTTCCATTTGTCCTTTTGGGCATTCACAGCCTCTGTGATCAAGGCCCACCCAAGATACATACCCCTGCTGGCAACTCTTCTACTGTGTCCTCATTTCCCAAAGGGTAAAGCCATTCACCTATATTAGGCCTTGACGATGAAAAATGCTGCGAATGCTCAGTACAATTGTTCTTCTCTCTAAGTGGCATCAGGGACTCTAGCTCTCCTTCCTACCCACCACAGGTGAATGCTACCTTTTGCTTCCTGCGCTTGGGAAAATTCAAATGATCAAGACTCTAGATTCTTGAAAGGAGAGAATTCCTGGGTTATAGAGACATTAGAACACATTTTATGAAAAGAGCGAATGACAAATTAACACTCCTCAGAAGACCTTTCAAAAAAAAAAAAAAAAAAAAAACCTTAGCCATCTAGAAAGCACTGAAAGTTCTGTACTTTTGGAAGTCACTAGTTACAAAACATAATTTCATTATTAATGTTAAAGAAAGAACAAAAACACTCACACTTACAGATATACTTATTTTATTTCTGGGGATCATCCTGGAAATTAAGATAGCGATAGTCCTTTGCATTAATATAGGGCTTTACAGTCTACTGTCAAATAATGCATGTTTTATAATTATTATCTTCTTTAATTTTTAAAGCTAGAATTTTAGAGAGTGCTTGTCCATACCATTTCTAAATTCTATCGTCAGAAGTACACAGCATTCTTTGGCACAATTACTATCTGTATGCACATATGTAATTAAAGATTAAAGATTATTCTCATGGTTACCTAATCTTGAGTCTAATTCCTGACAGCTCCTTCAGCACCTAGGACAGTGCTGCACTTTGCCACCACATAGACGTTGAATTAATAGTAGTATATTGAGAGGGAGAGCTCCACTGAAGAACTTCACATATTTCAGAAGTGCAAAAGGCTAGCCTTTAAGATATTGGCAAAAGGCAAAGTCAACCTTTTAAAAACCTTTATATAGCACCTAATATGTCAGTCTATTTTAAATACCGGATGATTTTTTAAAAATTTTTTTGGGTAGCCTCATCTCAAGTAATATTAAAACAAAAGGTACAGTATCAGAACATAAATATAAGTTAATTTTCAGGGAACCTTTTCTCCAAAGAGTTTTATTAGAATGTACCATTACTTTCCCTTTTCTTCCCTGTAAACCAAGGAAACTAACATTGTTTCCTTTTACAAAAATCACAAATAAAAAATCCAAGATGACAACAGACCAAAGTAGGGAATTAATATTCACTGAGCATTTAAAATGTGCCTGATAGGGGCACCTGGGTGGCTCAGTGGGTTAAAGCCTCTGCCTTGGGCTCAGGTCATGATCTCACGGTCCTGGGATCGAGCCCCTCATTGGGCTCTCTGCTCAATGGGGAGCTTGCTTCCTCCCCTCTCTCTGCCTGCCTCTCTGCCTACTTGTGATCTCTGTCTGTCAAATAAATAAATAAATAAATTCTTTCAAAAATTTTTTAAAAAATGTGCCTGATAGAGTACTGACTCTTTTTTCCTCTTGACCTTAATCTTTAAAATAACAGTGAGAAATAAGTATTTTTGCTTAGATAAGAAACTGAAGCTCAGAAACCTTAAACACCTGACCCAAGGGTCCCAATAATCTAACAGCTCCTACTAACCAGGACTCCTAACTATGAGTAAATCTATGTGTTCACCAAGTCTCCTTCTCTCTCTGTCTCTTTTTCTCTCTGTCTCTCTCACACACACTGAAAGACAAAAATATACAGTGAAAATGAGAGCTATAACAAAACACTGAATGCTGAGAGCAACACACAATGTTCTCCAGATGATAGAAATAAATATAAAATCACAGAAATATCATATCATCTCATGAAAATCAGGCTCAGAAATTCAAATGAGAAGTCTTAAAGGTCCTCTTCAGATGGAACAATGAAAGCATAATGCTTTTAGGTGCCAGGTGGGATAAGAACCGACAGGTAGGTTTCAATCTGATTGTTTAGTGCACAGAACTCTAAGATTAATTTTCTTGACTTCTCCAAGCAGTTACAAAACCTTTCCTTTGTACTACCCTAGAATTGTTTTTTAAATATTCACTATAGATTTTGCCATCTTTAGTTATAGGGCAGCCTCTCCTAGAAGTTCTAAACCCATAGTTAAGTGCCCAACAACCCCCACCTCCCCCCAAAAACACTTGTAAATGTATGCAAAATTACACATTTGTGCATTTCTCTGGGATGAGACTTCATAGCTTTCTCCAGACTTTCAAAAGGATATGCAAATGTCAAAATTAAGAGCCATTGTTCTAGGCTCTGAGGTCAATACCCATATTGCCTCTGGCTCACAATAAATATCTCAGCAATAACAAAGTGGGTGGCATTTAATAGGATTCTAGAAGACAACATGCAGTTCTATCTATGCTATTTGGTCTCCAAGATTTTTGTACATATTAAAAAGTTCTCTTTGAGAGGTGGATTCAGAATTTTGTTTAGAAGATGAGCTTTGGAACTTTCTGCCTACATTCTAATCTAGACTCTGCTACTTACTAGTTGTGTGATCTTGGCTAATCCATTTGGCCTTCTAAGCCTCAGTTTCCATATCTCTACAATGGACTTTATAATAATAATAGGAACTCTTTAAGATATTTGCTATAGTTAAGTAATGAGATAATGTATTATTAAAAGTGCCTGGCACATCACAGCACACTGCCAGTGAGTGTTTCCTGTAGAGAGGCATTGATAGTAGTGGTGACTGTAAACACAGTATTTCCCCAATTACTCTCCTATAATTCTAGAACCTAAAACCTGTTAACATTAGTGCCATGATACAGCAAGATCTATATCCATTTACTATTTATTGAGTACCTACCATGTTTTCTCACAGTAAGCTGCATAGGATGAAATTCTCCACACAACATATTTAGAAATAAAACATCATCTTTGAACTTTTGGGGGTTTGTGGCTGAGAACTTTTTCTTAATGTTAGATTTTTTCTCAGTATTTCCTTTAATCCCTCTAAACCATTATGGCAGATAACATCAGATTTACTGAAATGTGTCCAACAAGGATGGAGAGGCAGAGACATTCTCAAAGATGGCTTTCACCAGTGCATTTCCTTTCCAGCAGGATTCATAGTGAGGGAAATGGCTTTGATCTGCCCTCAAAAATTTAAACTGACTTTAAGAAGGCAATGTTTTCAGCTCATTGGATTTTCTTATGTTTTTACTGCTATGTGCTTTTGGGGGGGAAAAAAAGTTCTCTACGCTTTTAATTCTGAAATACTAAGGAGCAATTGTGCTGCCAAAGTATCTTTACACTCAATAAATAAATAAATATTCTGATTAATTAGAACAACTTGATAGCTGGTAATGAATGCTGTGAAAATAGTACACCAAAAATCTACCAGCTGAACTTTGTTTCACTAAGTAATTCCGGTAAGGGATTTTAATCTGACTATATAAATCTGTCTGTAGGCTTATTTGTATGTAATTATGTGTGCATAGTAAATCTAGATCCATATACAAAACCCATACTAAAGGTGGCATGCATCACGGCCTAAAAAATCAAAAAGCCCATTTACAAACAATAAATTTAAATGTGAAAGATATGCTTACATTAAAAAGCAGCTCTTGTATTAAAGAATCAGAAAACCTCAGGTTTATGTAAACTAACAAGACTTGGATGATATAAATTCTGATGCTGCATTTCTCATTCTAAAGGCCTCTCCTCACCAAGTTTTGGCTGGTGTATCAGGCTCTTTTGCAGTGGCGTAATAATTGACAGCAGGCTGACACATAGCCCAGGGAGAGCTCTGTCAGGAGGTCTCCTGGGCCTGGGGATCAGTGTGCTTAAAATATTAGGATTTGATAGAGTTAACACTTGCCCTTGAGCAGATGGTTTTGAACATTCTGTCAACACTGCCAGTGATTACTGCAAACAGATTCTTCATCCCAGAGGGATGGGAGTGAAGTGCTTTCTAGCTCCTGAGTCTCATCTAAGAGGTGTAAAACGTATCATTTCCAGGGTCTTCTCTCAGCTGTGAGAAGTACAAACATTTCCCACACCATGCAGCCAAAGCCGTGACTTAATCAAGAACCTTTGCTGGGCCTCGTGGGAGGCACAGACCTGGCTGAACTTAAACTTAACCTAAGTCCTTCTATTTTGTGTCTCTGGAATGCTTTGGCTTTACGGACTTTGGCTTTATGGATTTCTTTTTATAAGCTGCCCAAAGGAGAGATTAACTGTAGTTAGGGCAATGTGAGAGTGTGGAAAGAGAGAGTGGGAGAATGGAGAAGATCCTGGGGACACTTTGAAAACTTCCGAACTTTGGTTGTAAAAGTAGAAATTAACATTCTTACCAGTACTACTTTTCAATCTAGGCAAATTCATTTTGGGAGAAATGTCTCTTGAAATGAAAAGTATTGCCCACTTTTGCTGAGTGAACTTGGTTTACAGAATTGGGAAATGAAACCATCAACAATGGGAGATTGTGGGAGCCAGCCTGCAAGATTCTCATTCTACAGTGGAACCAATAAGATCAGAAGAGGGCACAGCAATGGCAGCATCAACCAAGAAGTACTTCCAAGGGCTTGCTCTCTGCTTACAACCATACTGGGAGGAATGCCAGTAGCTAAGTGACACAGCCTCTGCTCCAAGTAAGAGTGGGCACAGAGTTCAGAAGATGGAAACTGCATTCATAGAAACTTAGCTACGGAGGGAGCTGATGTGGGACCTCTTATCTACAGTTATTACAACTTCATTATTAGAAAGTCAGGTGTAAAAGAAACAGCTCCATCTCTACCTTCTGGAAAAAGCTGCTTAACCTTCCTGGTCCTGGTCTGTCAGCTGATCTACCCTGGCTGCCTCTCATTCTTCCTTCCAAGGGAAATGCCTTGCAGGACGATGGAGACTGTCAAGACCGCAAGCAGAGAGGAGGGTTTTTTTTGTTTTTGTTTTTGTTTTTGTTTTTTTAAAAAAAGTAGAGGGAATTCTGTAAGCAAAGCTTAAAGATCCACAGAGCCAGACCCTGGCTTTCATGCTAAAGGTTTATAACCTCCCCCTTCATTATATCATCTTGCTGTGATGGTCTGAACACCTGCACTATTGAATTCTTTTCTTGGATTTTTTTTTAATAAGAAAAAATTAACAAAGTAAAATTTGTTGACAGTGTTCACAGTCAGCGCAGTGGGTGTTCCACCTATGCGCTGTCACGTTTTTCATGTTCATTTCTGCAGGTGCTAAATACATGCTGACAACAACATATGTTACCAATCTTAAATGTTTTTTTTTTTTTTTTAGCTCATAATTAAGGAGTGCTCACAGCTTGAAAAAAAATACAGGTGAAAGCTGCCTCTGCCCAAAGATTTCTTCTTATTCATTTTTCCTCTGCTATTTAGGTACTTCTTGAATTCAGCCTATATAGAAAAAGTAAGCTCTTACAATTGTTATCTGTGTAAATTATATTCATAAAACAAATCTGTAACTTAATGCTAGAAACATATAATCTCACTTTCTTCCCAAGAAAATCCTTCTGATTCCTTCCTTGTATTTTTTGCTTTGTTTTGTTTTTTTTTTTGTTTGTTTGTTTGTTTCTTGACTCTTCTCTTTCTCCTTTTAATAACACATTTAATCTTTCTGGGAAATCTCACAAACTGCTTCCAAAATATTTATTATGCCGTAAGAACCTCAAAGTTGAAGAAACATTCTCTAAGTGGAATATAATTCTTTGATCCTTTTGTTACTTCTACATAATTAAATAATTAGCAGGAAATCATTGCAATTTTATTGCTATGAATTTCAGAGATAATTTCTTTCTATTTGCCACCAGGGGTCTGTATGACAACTTCCACATTCCTCCTCTGGGGACCAGTGACGGGGGATTGATGAATGTTTTCAAAACAAGGATTACACTATTCTCTAACAGCTGGTAAGAAAGAGTTTAGAAGTGTTTTCCAAATGTGAGCAAGTATCACAACCTTCAAATCACTCAGTTGCTCTACCTGTGGCCCCCATCCTATTAATGCCAGGCAATCAGCCAAGCTCAGCATCTCTGCTTCTCCCCACCCCATGCTCTTCACATAAACACGGTGAGGGTAGGATGGCTCTTCCTCAGAAGCCCTTTCCTAAAAACCCTACCCACTTCACTTCACTGCTTCACTGTAGAATTCATACACATGACGCTGCTTTGTGTGCTTTAAAAAGTTACCTTAAAAAACCAAAACTTTGTTATTGTTTGCTTCTCTAAAATGCAAGCCCCATGACACCATGGACTATGCATCTGTCCTGTTTACATCTAGCACAGAGTCTGGCACAGATTAAATGCTCAATAAATATTTTATAATCCTAAAATCCGAATTCTAAATGTTCACCTCTTTTCACTTTAATAGAAGTTCACTTCCTCTCAATTAATAAATCACTTAACAATGATACAGATATATAGGCTGTTTCCCCTGGATAGTCTGATTCGGTAGGACTCTGGTAAAGCCAAAACCCCATGGTGTTAGCACCCATGATTAGGATGGTCAGACAAATACAAGAAACATTCTCTTAGTGCCCTGCTACCCACCTTGGTCCATAGACCGGCAGCATCAGCACCACCGGAGAGTGTGTTAGAAATGCAGACTCTCATCTGCCCCCTGGGGATAAAAATATATGTTTATAAAAAATAAAAAATAAAAAATAAAAAAAAAATAAAAATAGAAATGCAGACTCTCAGTCCCACCCCAGATTCATTGAATCAGAACCTGTGTTAGGAAGATCCTGTGGGAATCTGCACCCTAGTGAGTGGTTGAGAAGCACTGTCCAGGTACATGAATTTCCAGACCAAATATCTCCTGCCAGTGATATATAGGCACCAAGGCATCTCCAGGATACTGTGGCAGGGATGCTCACCCAGGCCTCATGGTAGGAATAGAAACTTTCCGACTGAAATTTATCAGCTCAGTTCACCCCATCTCCCAAAGGGAACATGTAACTTCCAGACTAGCAATTCTCACAGTGCAAACCAGCAGCATCAGAATCTCACAAACCAGCATCAGAATCCACCTAGAAACTTGTTAGAGATACAAATTCTCTGACTCCATCCCAGACCTACTGAATTAGAAACTGGGGGTGGGACCAATGATCAGTATTTTAACCAGCTTCTGCATGAAATTCTGATTCATACCAAAGTTTGAGAATTATAATTCTAGACCAGAAGTTCCTAGCCTTTGCTATACATTAAAATCAGCTACAGAAGTCTTAGAAATCCCTGCACCAAGGCTGGGACCAATTAAATAAGAATTTCTAGAAATAGCATTTAGGTTTCAGTAACATTTAAACCTTTTCAATTCTCAGCAGTCAAGGCTGGGAAGCACAGTTCTAGCCACAATCAGATCTACCTTGCCTCTTGACCCACCAACAGAAACAGAAATACTTGGAAGCAAGATTAGATTAAGACAGTAGTTCTCAGGGGCGCCTGGGTGGCTCAGTCCATTAAGTGTCTGACTCTTGATTTCAGCTTAGGTCGTGATCTTGGGGTAGTGGGATCAAGCCCTGGGTGGGGCTCTGAGCTTAGCAGGGAGTCTGTTTGGGACTCTCTCTCTCTCTCTCTCTCTCTTTCCCTCTACCCCTCCTCTCTTTCTTTCTATCTCAAATAAATAAATAAAATCATAAAAGGGGGGGGGGGGAGACAGTAGTTCTCAAACTTTAGCATGCATGAGAATCTCACCTGGAGGACTTGTTAAAACACAGATTGCCATGCCCTACTCCCAGAGTTTATGTATCTGCAGTCTGGGGTAGGACATAGAATTTCAGTCCTACCAAGTTACTGGGGTTTAGGAGAGATATCAAAGTCCAGAATACTGGTTTGGAGATATAAGAAATAATCAAAATGCTGAGAGGAAGAATAGGATAATGCTGTGACATGTCAACCCAGAGAGAAGAAACTTTCAGAGAATAGTCAGGTGCCATTAATGACCTGGGGAGACCAAGAGAGTGAGAACCTAGAGAAAGGCTTTGAAAAAGTTTGAAAGACTTGACCATTGATAGCTCATTAATAGGCAGGGGACCCGATCTTCTTAGGTTTAAATCCTAATTCTCCAGTTATTAGGGGAAGTGTGCATCCTTAGGGAAGTTACTTAATATTTCTGGGCTAACTCATTTACTCCTCTCAATAAGCCTGAAGAGTGGTCAAGTTATTAGGACACAACTGAGATGCAAAGAAGTGAGTAACTTCCCCTGAGTTAACAGGTATTAATGTCTGGCTAAGGATCAGAACCCCTACTCACTTTTTTTTTTTCTTAATATCACTTCTAAACTCCATACTTTTTCCAGTTGTCTGATGAGCATCCCTTCCCAGATATGAGCAGATATTAAAAAACAGATTCTTCACCCTTCCTCATTTTTCTCACTCATTTATTTTTGTTAACGGCACTACCATCTCGGTTCAAAACTTTTTCAGGCATTTAGTTTAAAGCTTCTGCTTAGTTATTCTCCCTCTTTTCTAAAGGCCTTTAATAGAATGCCACTTCTCACTGGTAACATGGCAAAGGAAAATTACAGCAAATGCCTACATTTTCCCTCTTTTTCTCAGACATAAAAATTAGCCACAATTCTTCTTTAATTTAGATCATGTGCTCTGTATTTCCTGTTAGGAGGTACTATATAGAAAACTATCTTCTTACATATGAAGGTGCTTGTCTTACCAGAAGAAGCCATTCACAGACATTCACACAGTCACCAACATACATATACTTGAGGCGATGTAAGTGTTGAGTGCTCAGAGACAGTAGTTGACAATAGCAGCTGGGAGACTTAAAGCCATAACCCAATAGCACTATATTCTTTTTGCACACTATTCGTTAAAACAATTATTTTCAAATTGTCTGAAATTTTTGAAAACATTTATTCAGAGAGTGAGTGAAATGCATAATCTTTAAGGTCCAAGAGCATCAGGATGTATCTTTAAATTGCAATAACTGAAAATGCAAACTGTTTTAATGATATGAGCTATATAAGTTATTTCTAAACTCTATAAACCCAAAGTTAGGATGCAGGGTCTACCTTCCCTTCCCTTAAGTGATATTTAAAATCATAGAGCTCTTTGGACAAGCTATTTATTACTTCCAAGTGTGAGTTTCTCCTATTTGTTTAGCAATAATCATAACACATTGTCAGAGACTGCAGTGAAGTCTTGAGACAGACTGATTTCTAAAAGCACTCCCGTGCACAGACTGACATCCTCTGAAACTTGTAGCGAAAAAGCAGTTTGTATTATTTGTTCTGGGGCTTGTCCCAGATTCGAGGAGGCCAATAGTACAATTAAACTGACTCTGCTGGCCTGCAATATCCTACAGGGAAGTAAGGATACAGACTATACATGAAGTATAACTCACCAATGGTATACAAATGGCTTTTAGAAGCCCAAACTAAATCACTTGAAATTTTGCCAAACTCAAAACGGGGTGGGGGGGGGAGCCATAACAATCTTCTTTCTGCTAAGAATAATTACGTGAAATGTTCCCAGTGGGGTTGCCACCTTATTAAGTACCCAATTGTGATCTACAACTGCTAGGGACTGGCTAACAACATGATGAACGCTTTGTACAAGATCTATAGGAAGGACAAGCAAAGTTAAAGGAATATGTTATTTGGAAACATAAATGCAGCTGAAGTTCAGGGACTCCTTATGAAAGCATGTCTTTAATGTAATTATTGCATGTTATTACACTTCCATAATGTTAAAGACTGGCCATCACTATCTAATTTCATTTATTCTACATATTTATGTCTAGATGTGCTCTAAAGGGTACTATTGAGAAACAACACTATAAACTTAATTATTTTAATATTATTTAAAGAATAAATGTCAATCACTATGAATATTCTTTATGAGGCACCATCGTTTTTTAAAAATATAATTCATGTCATTCCTCAAGAATAAGCTAGGATTCTAGTCACTACAAAGGGTTAAAATACAGATGCTGTGAATGAAATGCATAATCCTTAAGGCCTTAGAGCATTAAGACATATCTGCTCCTTAGGGTCCATCTTTGTCCATAATCAATTTCTTCCCTTGGAGAACATTAATTGTCTCTAATGATAGCTTTCCATCAATACATCCTTGATCTTAAAAGGCCTGTACAGCTTTTTCCTTTATTCAATCAAATCATCTCTACAATTGCCCCCCTTTAGTAAGATAATACCTTTTAAGCCTTGTATTTTAATATAAAAAATAAGAGGTAGCTGCAAATTCTAATGGAAGTGCTAACATTTGAGAACCAGGATGATGGCTTCCATTATCCTAAATAATGTTTGAAGATTATAGAAAGCACTGTGTTTCAAAAGGTGGAAACTAATCCACCACTTTCAAATTATTCCTTGTAAGAAAATCTGTTCTGACATTAGGGAATTTTTTTGCCCCAATGATGGCACTGTATATTTAAATATTTGAATATAAAAGATAATTTTCCAGCTCTGAAAAATGGCAAATAATTACTATTTATAAGGACAAAATGATGAATAATTTTAGGAATTGACAACTTTAAACACCAAAGAGTTTTATTTTGTTATTCCCCTGATAAGCCATTCTTGCACTCTTCATTCAAATGACCACAATGCTAATCAGTAGTTATTAAAATTATTTAATTTCACAATGACCAAAACTAAATGAATAAATAAATAAATAAGTAACAAATAAATAAGTAAAATTAAAAGCCTCCAGTCTCTTTGCAACCCACTAAAACTCTAATAATATCCTTTGTTTCCAACCATTTGCCTTCTTCAAATATTTGTGGAAATTCCTTTCTTTTCCTTCTTTTTTTTTTTTTTTTTTTTTTTGGCCATTCTACTGATTTGTTTCCTTTTATATAGAGCATTGCTCTTGCACTGCTTTATCTAGGTTACCCAGTACAAATCTGTGTTTCTGTCCACAATCCAACAACAGCTTCTGCAGAGATTGCCCTAATATTTATAACAGGTAAGAAACCTTGAGAAGAGACACTGATAGGACAAAAGCCATCTATCCTGCAGAATTCTTCTTTGGGTAATTTCTGTATTCAGTAGGAACATAGCAAAATATAAATGCCGCATGTAAAGTACCATTCTTATCACTGCAAGGTTAGGAAGCCCTTCTTGCCAGAGTCCTGGCTTACATGTGTGCTTTCTCTCTTACAAAAATCTGCCAGCATTCTAGGAAATAGATGAAGAGACTCTGTGGAATGTAATTAACTGCAAAGCCCAGGTGATTAAAAAAGCGATTAAAAGAAAATCACAGACACAACACAGAAAAGAACTTATTTGTTGGGGAAAAAAAAAAGGTGCATGGGGGAGATAAACAGAAAAAATTACTAATTTGTTTGGGGCTTCTCTAGTAATATGTACAATTTTAGGTGTTAAATTTATGCTATGAATTAAAATACAAGCAACATTTCATAAATACATTGCCTGAAAAAGGAACAGCAAAGGAAATGTTAGAATTTTGTATGGGGAGAAAATGTGTATATGTAGGTAGATAATATCACCCTAACAAATATCAAACCTAAACAAAACACATACAAAAGTGAGACCAGTTAACAACCAAGATAAGAGATGAAAATTGCCACTAAAGCAGATCAACTTTATTCAATGCCCTGATAAGCACCTATTTGCTCTTCCCCATTATGCTTTCTTAGTATTTATAAATTATCATTTAATTATGCTGGCAAGTGGTAATTGTCAAATAAAGCTCAGATAGGCATAAGCCCTCAGGCTGCACATGACAGAAAAATATCTGTTAAAGCTGGGCTGATTCACACGCTTAGGAAATAATTTCCTTTCTTCTTTTTATCCTTGCCAACAAATTATATGAACTGGCACTTTGTGCTTTGTAGGCATTTTGAAGTCTATGCAGATTACAGAAAAGAAAAATTAGTTGTTTCAATATCTACCATTCCTAAATTATTCTGCTGATTTAAGACATCACGAACCAAGAGAACAAAAGAGTGCAAAGATCACGAAATTCAAACCTTCCTCTACTTATAGTTTATGCTCGGGGTCATTTTCAATTGAGGAAATCAAGATTTGGAGAATTATTTTACATATTGTACAATGGATTTTACATAAAGCAGGAATTGGAACATGACATTCATCCCATTAGGAGAGATACAGAAATCTCTTTTTCCTTAAGTCTCTTACTACTCAGGTTTAATTAGCACCCATCCATTCCACCTCTTTTGTATGAAGTGTTACAATTTTTTTCTCCAGCTAGTCGCAGCACTCTGGCTGTGGAGCATAAACACAAATAGAGGATTATTAATGCATATAAAAATATAAGTTGAACACCAAGAGGCAATTTAACTTACATCTAATATTTAGATAGAATGCTGTATTTGGGCTATATATAGAGCCACTTGTGAATTATTTTTATTTTCAAGGTTAAGCAGAGAAGACACAGAGAAATACCCATAACCCCATCTTTGGCTTGAGAGAAAGAGAGAGAAAAGGAGGTACAGGAAAGGGTCAAGAGGAGAGGAAGCAAAGCTGTATAAAAACAAAGTCTAAGCAAACTCAAGTTCCTTCTGTGCACAATTATTAATTCTCGTCACTCCCCCTCCCTCCCTGTGCTCCAACTACCTTGGGCTACTTTTGGAACCCTGAAGGTGGCATGTTGCCTCCCACCCCAGAGCATTTGCTCATGTTCTTCTCACAGCTTAGAAAACCCTTTTACATCAGCCCTACTCCCTTCTCCATCTCCAAACCCTCATCTACATAAGTCCACCCACTGCAGATCCTCATTCAAACATTTCTTCTTTAGGACAGCTTTCTCTGAACCCCCCCTCCTAGCTCCAGACAAGATTATGTCATTATATCCCTAGAGCCTTTAATACAATTCAAGAAAAAAGAATAATAATAACAAATATAAAGTGTTTATTATGCACCAGGCTACTAGATGGTCTAACAAGAGCTTCAAATAAATCTGTGGCAGGAGATAATGAGGCCAGAAAACATTACACTACTGGACCAAACAGGACTCAAATCCATGTCTGGGTCCAGAGTGGGAGCTTTAGCCACTTCTTACTGCCACATTTATTTGCACAGTCCTCTAGCCACTATTTGTCAACTTCCTCTACCACCTAGTTGGTAAATTCCATGAGGTCAGCTTTTCCCAACCCTGATCCATATTAGGTAATCAATAAATAATTATTGAATCAATGACTGAACAATTAGCTCAAAATAAAGACAGGTTTGGAAGCTGAAGACTGCTGCATCTCTGTTATTTGAGCTGCCAACACAGCTCCTCAATATTTAGAGACGAGTCTAGTACCTGAATCTGGGGAGGTACTTGGCCTAGCAGACAGAACTTCCTGTGTCTGCTTCAGTAAGTAAAGAGATTTTCTTTCTTTTTGCTTTTTAATGGATTCGTTTTTTTAACGACCTCAAGGGCATTATGCTAAGTGAAATAAAGTCAAAGAAAGACAAAAATACTGTATGATTTCTCTTAAATATGGACTTAATCGATCAAACCAAGCTCATTGTTACAGGTAACAGGTTTGTGGGTGCCAGAGGTGGAGGATGGAGAGTGGAAAAAAATGGGTAAACAGCTTTTTAGTTTAAATAAACTGTATTTTTAAAAATGGGCTTAATTCCTTTCATTTTAATGGTTATAAGTAAAAACCAAAATGTTTAGGTGTTATTGACTGTAGAGCAAACAAGTTCTATTAAAAACAATGCTGTTTCCCTGGATGTTTTCTTTTGAGACTGAGTAGAAATTGAGGTTAGTAGCATAAGTTTTAGTACTGACTCAAAAACACTCTGAATGCATAGAAATATTGGTACATTTGGCATATTATGCAGTCAGAATACAGAGTACACCCCAGGTACAATCTGTGTATTCTTAATACTTATTCATAGTCAACAAGAATGTTAACAATGTTCTGTCAAAATGCATAACTCGTATTTGAATATGCAGTCTAGCCTTGAATAATTCAATTCTTTATACCTGAAAATGAACATTATTCATTTGAGGACTTAGCTATTTTTCTGTTTTTGCTTTGTTTGTGCTTACTTTTAGAGCATTTTAGTCCATGATGTGAACTATTCAGTAACTGATGCAAATTTTTTCAAAAAAAAAAAAAAAGAAAGAAAAGAAAGAAAGAAAGAAAAACCTTTTTAGCAATCAAAATACAAAAACACATCCAGACTGGCACTTGGGAAACTGAACACAACTTAACCTCAATTCAGGCAGCCCTTTTTAAATAAGAGATGTTCCTATACCGGCTATTAATTGAGAATTGCAAGAGTATATTTGTATCTTGGAATTCACAAATGATTTTCAGCTACTTATTTATTTCCATAGGCACTACTCTAACCCAGTCAAAAACTGTTTTAAAACGAAGTCACCATTTTCAAAGAATGTTTCATATCTTTGGTATTGCGTTGTTTCTGCCACTTTAATCTATTCAGTATATTGTTACAGCACTGAAGCACTTTCCATTACAATCAGAAACTTAGCTTTTTTTTAAGTAAAGCATTTACTTCTCATTTCCCTAAAAACAAAACACAGCAAAAAAAAATCTCTTCTATTTTAAAGTTGAAGGAACCAAGCATGAAAAACTAAGTGCCTTGCTCAAAAACAAAAATTAAAATATTGGCCAATGACAAGTCATTTTGCTTTAAAAAGTTCGTTCTATACAATCACAGTCCTCATGTGGTTTATCTGAAAAGGTAGTGTAAATATAACATTAGTAAGGCCATTGACACATAGTGAATTCTTTTTTCTCTACAACTCCAATATTTATAAAATGTAAATAATATCTTTCTCCCTCTCCTCCTTCCCCTCTTCCTCCACTTCCTTCTGTATTGTGGTGAATGGATAATATTTTGGTTGCCCCAAGGCCTATGACACTGGGAAGCATCTTCTGACTCTTCAGAAAAAGAATAGATACATTGAGTGTAGTTTGAGGACTGAGCATAGTGATTACATTCCAGGACTCTATATCCTGGTCCATATGTGGATATGTGGTACTTCTTTTCCACTAGCCCAAGGGTTCTGAGAACTTGTAAATCAAAATCCTTGCTGTTGTAACAAACAAGATTAGTGGATCCTTACAAATCACCAAATAGGATATTAGAGAGAAAGTATAAGAGAACAAAACAAATGTTTTAAAAGGAGACAGAGATATCCACAGACCTTCAATCTACTTTTCTAACCAATGTTCTTTATATTGACTGAAATGTTATCAAGCTCTAAAAATACCTAATTCAACATGAACCATGTATGCAAATGTTCTATAAGCCACATTAAAAAGGTAATAAGAAACAGGTAGAATTAATTCTGATAACATATTTCATTTAATTGATGTAACCAAAGTATTATAATTTCAACATGTCCTGAATATAACAAATTATTGACCTACTTTTTAAAGATTTACTTATTTATTTGAGAGAGAGTGAGAATGAGAGACCACCCAAGCAGGAGGAGGGGCAGAGGGAGAGGAGAGAGCATCCAAGCAGATTCTGTGCTAAGCACAGAGCCCAAGGTAGGGCTCTACACCACAACCCATGAGATCATGACCTGAACCAAAACCAAAAGTTAGAATGAGTGACCCAGGCACCAAATTATTGAGCTATTTGATGTTATTTTATTTTTGTACTAAGTCTTCAGTGTTCAAAATCTAATGTGCATTTGACATTTATTTTTTTAAGATTTTATTTATTTATTTGAGAGTGTACACAAAGGGAGAGGAAGAGGAACAAGCAGACTTGCCGCTGAGCAGAAAGCCCAATGTGGGACTCAGTCCTAGGGCCCTGAGATCATAACCCAAGCCTAACCAGCTGAACTACCCAGGCTCTCATGCATTTGATATTTGTATCACATCTCAGTTTGGACTAGCCACATTTCAAGGGTTCAGTAGCCAAATGTGGCATGTGGTTACCATACTGGACAGCACAGACAATCTATACCCTGTTAATTGAATGATATTTGCTTATTCATAAAAGAAATAAATCTTGTGTTCTAAGTTAATGATATATAGTTGTAGCTGATAATACTAAAATAATTATTTTTCTAATATATTAAATAAAATCTTTGGATAATAAATACATTTGAAATAGAGCTTGTACTTTCCTAATCCCATTTAATAAATCACAATTGTGTGTGTTAGTTGAATTCTCTTTAGCATGTCCACACAACAGTGACTGGAACTGCTTATCAGCATTACTTCTGAATTTTCCAATGAGTTTTATACTGGAAAGTAAGATGAACATAGAAAATACGTGAGGTAAACTTGTAATTGGGGCTCTGAGGGTGAGTGGAAGTATGAGTATACAGCTGGCAGCACCTACATTCTTGTATCTTGTTTTAATTCCTCAAAAATAAACATTACAAAGTCTTCTGTGATACACCATCTCTGATCTCCTAGTCACTCAATTTTGATATATTATAATCTTAGCTAATCTTTCATTCTCCTTTTTGCCATACACTTTATCAACTGTAAAATCTTTAAAAATCTGCCTCCAAAATGGATCTCATTTTTATTTTCACCTCTGTGTTCTCATAGAGTTAGATAAGAGAATTTTCTTCATCTGACCCTCCTTGAACTATGACAATCTACAGGCTCCTAGTCTTTAATTATAACAGCCCTGAGCTATTAGAGATGTCCTGCTGAAACATAGTTTTAAAAACATCACTCCCTGTTCAGTCTCCTGATGTGAAGATCTTCAATAAACTATGTTTAACTTCAATAAACATAGGATAAAGTCCGAATTCCTCAGTGTGGTTATCAAAACCCTCCACAATTTGATCCTGATTTATATATATTAAAGTATAACCTACTGCATCTTAAACTTAAGCTCATGGTTCCAAAATATACTGACCTTTTCTACTTTTAGCACATCCTATAGTCTTCCATCCTGGAATGTCTTTATAGCCCTAATTCTCAATTTAGTCTTCAAAATCAAACCTGAATCCCATTTTGTGAAAGTCTTCTAGATCCATCTGTCCATCAATATAGTAAGTGTTTTATGAAAATCTTTGCTGTGTAACAAATATTAAGTGATGCCCTGGAGATTTTTTTAAAATATTTTTTTCTCAAAAATCTCCCAAGTTGGTATATGATGTTTGCAAAAAAAAAAAAATGTGATAAATGCTATAACCAACATATGCACAATATGTTTTTGGAAGGCCAGAGGGAACAAAAAAAATCTGCCTGTGCAGAGGAAGAACAGGGAAGATACTACAAAGGAGGTGATGTTTGAGCGTGTCTTGAAGGATTAATATAAATTTGCCAGGCAGGGAAGAAGAGAAGAATGTTTCTGGCAGATGAAACTGACTACTCAAACGGCACAGAAGTTCATGATTGGGGAATGGAAACCACTTACTATTACTGAAGCAAGGGAGATATTAAAAATATTTAACAAACAGCAGGGCATGAATGCTGACCAGTCAGAACTAACAATCATCTTACCCATGCACACCAGCTGAATATCAGCCCCGAAACAAAGTCAATGAATGTGCTTGGCACAAAAAGAGTAGCAGGAAAGATTAGATCAGTAACAGATTAGCAGAGCTATGATAATAATTTGAACTTATTTCAGTAGAAAGAAGGGAACCATTAAAAGGCTTCAGATAAGTAAAAGTCATATTATCAGTTATATTTTAGAAAGATCAACCAGGCAACTGTATAAAGAAAGGCTTTGAAGGGGGAAAAAAATAAAAGGCTGAGACAAATAGTTGGATGACTGTAGTAGTCCAGGTAAGAGATGAAGCATAGCTCAACTGAAACCATGGCTGTGAGGATAAAGATAAAAGATCAAATTCAAGGCATATTTAGGAGATAAAAATTCACAGGATTTGATGAACAATTGAACATGAAGAACGAGAGTCTGATGGAGAGATATATGATGCATTTGAGGTTTTTAGTTTAGAAAACTGATGGACAGTGATGCCATCAAACCAAACAGATAATATAAAAAGGAGAAAAGGTTCCATTTTGTATATGTAGAGTTTAAAATATCTGAGGAACACAGTTGGATCTGTCCAGAAAACAGCTATAAATAGGAGACTAGAATCCAGGAGAGAGAAACATCTGGGAGTCTCAGCTCACAATGTGGTGGTTAAAATTTAAAAAATGGACGAGCTTTTCTAGGGTAAGAAAAGAAGTACAAAAAGGAAATGACTGAGGATAGAATCCTAGTGAAGATCGCCATTTAAAGAATAATAAGAAAAAATAAGTATTTTGTCTTGTATCAAAGCTATTTATAGACCTCCCTCTTTTTAATTAGATCTTGAGAACCTAGAGGGCAGAAATCACATCTTATTTATCTCTGGATACCCTTAGTGTTCATGAACATACTTGGTACATAGTAAGTTCACACACACACACACACACACACACACACAGTTTGCTGAGTTGAAATAAGTTTTGTCCTGGAACATCTGGGGATCATATACACTTCACAGGAGATTTGGTTAGACTATTCTCCACAGCTATAGCACTGTATATGGAAATGGACCCCTCTGCAAGTTGCTGCAGATACCCTGGAAAACAGTATGGAGGTTCCTCAAAAAGCTGAAAATAGAGCTACCCTACCACCCAGTAACTGTACTACTAGGGATTTACCCTAAACATACAAACATAGTGACCTGAAGGGGCACCTGAACCCCAATGTTTATAGCACCAATGTCCACAATAGCCAAACTATGTCCATGGAAAGAGCTCAGATGTCCATTGACAGATAAATGGATAAAGCAGATGTGATATATACATATATGTATGTATATATCACATATATATACACACAATGGAGTATTACTCAACCATCAAAAAATGAAATCTTGCCATTTGCAATAATGTGGATGGAACTAGAGGGTATTGGGCTAAGTGCAATAAATCAATCAGAAAAAAACACAATCATCTTATGATCTTATTCATATGTGGAAGTTAAGAAACAAAACAGAGGAGCATAGGGGAAGAAAGGAAAAGATAAAACAAGATGAAATCAGAGAGGGAGACAAACCATAAGAGATTCTTGGGCATAGGAAACAAACTGAGGGTTGTTGAGGGGAGGGGGTAGAGGGATGGAGTAACTGGGTTTTGGACAGTAAGGAGGGCATGCGATATAATGAATACTGGATGTTACATAAGTTGATGAATCACAGACCTCTACCTCTGAAACCAATAATACATTACATGTTAATTGAATTTAAATTTTTTTTTAAAAGGGGAAAAAAATAAAATGGTTCCCTCGGTGTGCCTTCTAAAACCTCCCACAACCTTTGAATGCTTTTTCCTTAAACTAATGACTCTGTCCATTTTCTAATGGGCCAGAAAGACAGACATCTCATAAAGGCAGTAGTTGGTTATTCAACAGTGTAACTATAGAGAAGCTCCTGCAGGACTGATATATAAAATGATTGCTCCCCTCTAACTTTCATCTGTGTAGTGATTTTGACGTTATGAAAAAATGCAGAGACATGTGCCATTTTTTGGTATATTGACATGGAGATGGCAAGTTATTTCACCCCCTAGAGTCTGTTTGCTCATCTATAAAACTGGGATAATGTGACCTACTTCTCAGGGTCAGCGATGAGATCTAAATGCAATACTGCAAGAAAGCACAAGACTCACTGTTCACTTAGTAGGGTCTTCATTTTTGGTAAGACTAGAATGTTATCTTCTCCTTTGGATAAATAACTAGGAGAAACAAAAGATATTTCTGGAAGATATGATTTATCTCAAAAGTAAATTTCACATTCAGAATGGAAATTTGCAATGGAATTCATAATAACATGGCATAAAGTTTTTAAGTATCACAGAAGAAGGGCATGAGTCCCTGTGTAAATAATCTCACCCACTTCAGAAAATAACTGAAGTACTTCTATTTTTAATGATTACTTTGACTGAGTTGAGCACAATTGTGCCCTTTATCTCAACAGAGGAGCAGGCTGGAACTAGAGAATGTAAGGGAATTGGTAAATTAAAACAAAATAAATGAATTTCAAATTTCCGCAACTCAAGTGTTAGATGCTGAGACAACAACGCAGGAAATCCTCTGCCTTCACCTGAACCACTGATAACCTGGGTCCCAGCCTTTAGAGAGACATCATGATTATTGTTTATTTTAGGGTTTGGGGGGCAGGATTTGTGGTATTTTGTCTTGATATCCTTATATTTTCAAACAGCAATGGAAAAATCAACTTCCCTTCCCAGCTACTATAAGGAAAAGCTATAAGAAATAGCAAAGTATATAAGTAGCCCAGGATCATCAAAACCATGGATATTTGGTAACCTCTAGGGCATCTTGGTCACATATAATCATTTCCAGATGAGAGGTCAAAACCTTTGAAACAAGAAAGAAAGAAGAGAAAGGAGAGGAAAGAGAGGAAGGGGGAAGAGGGGAAGGGAGGAAGGAAGAAGGAAAGAAAGAGAGGACAGAGGAAGGAAGGAAGGAGAAAGGAAGAAAGGAGGGAGGGAAAAACAAGGGAAGGAAGGAGGAAGAAAAAGAAACTTAAAACCAAGGTAATAGCAACCTGGTATTATTTCCTTTCTGACTAGCTCAGAAAGGAAAAAAGTACTAGATGGAGGGTAGCAAATAGAGAGAAAGATGTTATAGTGTATTGATAGTCTTTTTTATTTATTTTATTTATTTTAAAGATTTTATTTATTTATTTGACAGAGAGATCACAAGTAGGCAGAGAGGCAGGCAGAGAGAGGTGGGGGGGGTGAGGGAAGCAGTCTCCCCGCTGAGCAAAGAGTCCAATGCGGAACTCGATCCCAGGACCCTGGGATCATGACCCGAGCTGAAGGCAGAGGTTTTAACGCACTGAGCCACCCAGGCGCCCCAAGATAGTCTTTTTTTTAAAAGTTTATTATTAAGTGGTTCATATGAAGAGAAAATGAGATAATCTATGTGCAAACCTATAACCCATTCTATAAATGTTATTTATTGTCATCATTAGAAGTCAGACTCTTGCCACTAAATCTGAGATGGTAGATCCTACAAGGCTGGGGCACAATCCCCAGTAATTGCTATCATCTACTGCATCCTTAACATATAATGATCCAGGTTGTCTTTCTAAAAACCCTATGTGTATACGTTATCCTAATTTTCCAAATGAGAAAACTGATTTCCATAGAGGTTAAACAAGTTGCCTGAAGTCACACTGTAAGTAAGGAACATGCCCGAGATTTAAAGATTATGCTCTTAATCACTGGGCAATACTGCCTTCCCAGATTTAGCCAAGGCTGACTGGCATGGCTTGATTGTCCCTATCCAATTGCTTCCGGGTGCCATCATACCAGCCTGCTCCAAAAGCAATAACTATGCCATATCTCCTGACTTTCAATCTGATATACCACATCACCTACTCTTCAATCTGGCTTACACAAAAGATTTCTAAAATTATATCTTAATCATGTCATCAGTGTTCTTACACAGTAGGTAGCCCTATAAAATTAGAGAAATTAAATTGAACATATTTTCTCAAGATTTCATACAAAAGAGAGGATAGTTAAAAAATTTCCAGATGCTCTCCAATTGTTCCCACATATGGGGTAAGTGAGTATGTCTCCTGGTTCTTGAAGTTTGGGTTGTTGTGGTTGCTGGTGTTGCTGTTGTCCCAGATACGGCTTCTGAATATCACCATTTTGCAAAAGTGGACACTAAGGCTCAAAAAGGCCAAGTGACTTTTCCCCAAATCCCACAGCTGATGGCAAATCTGAGACTGGGATGTTACCCTTCTCCTGCCCAGATCAGTGACCTCTGACAATATCATATGCCTCTTGAAGGAATATAATGATCATTTTGTGGATTTTGAGTACAATGTAGAATTTAACTTTGCTATTTGTTAACACTATAGCACCACAGCAGTGAGGCAGTCTTTTTTTTTTTTTTCCTTTTTTATTTATCAGAGAGAGAGAGAGAGAGCACAGGCAGACAGAATGGCAGGCAGAGGCAGAGGGAGAAGCAGGCTCCCTGCCAAGCAAGGAGTCCGATGTGGAACCTGATCCCAGGTCGCTGGGATCATGACCTGAGCCGAAGGCAGCCGCCCAACCAACTGAGCCACCCAGGCGTCCCGAGGCAGTCTTGAAGTAAAACCAATGAACTTCTGCCTTTTAAAGAATAGAAATATTTACCAAAATGAGTCATTCTGTGCTGGGCCTTAAAGGTAGAACACACGGGTTCAATTTTGAAAATTTCCAAAAACCAGCAAATAGCAACTCCAAAAGGGAAGCTACAAATTTGAGGCTTATAGATACATCGCTTGTTTATTTTTTTTAAAGATTTGTTTACTTATTTTAGAGGGAGAGATGGGAGAGGAAGAAGGAAAGGAAGAGAAAATCCCTAGCAGACTCTGCAGTAAGTGGGGAGTGCGATGCAGGATTCAATCCCATGACCCTGAAATCATGACCCGAGCTGAAACTATGAGTTGGTTGTTTAACTGACTGACCTAGCCAGGCACCCCTTCTTTAGAAAAAGCCTTTAAGGGCTGAACTTGAAGGCAATTAAGCAATTTTCTTATTTATTCTAAAACAAATTCATCAAAAAAAAAAATGGAAGGATACCTGGGTGGTTCAGTCAGTTAAGTGTCTGCCTTCCGCTCAGGTCATGATCCCATGGTCTTGGGATGGAGCCCCACATTGGGCTCTCTGCTCAGCAGGGAGCCTGCTTCCTCCTCTCTCTCTACTACCTCTCTGTGTACTTGGGATCTCTGTCAAATAAATAAATAAAATCTTTAAAAAGTTTTTTTTAAAAAATGGAATGCCAGCTGTCTCAATCAGTTAAGCATCCAACTCTTGGTTTAGGATCAGGTCATGATTTCAGGGTTGTGGGATCGAGCCCCAACATGGGGCTAACACTTAATTGCATTTAACATATAGAGGGAGGAAAAGGAGACACAAGTAGACAAGATTTTTCTTGTTCTGGTTCCATCTTCTTTTTATTGCTCTTTGTACTTTCTTCTTCTTGCTGACTAGAATCCCCAGAATTATCCTTCAGTAAGGATAATCAATTAGTCTTCAGCAAATGGTCTGCTAAGTGCACACAATGTCTAAGAATCTTAGCCTTCCGTTCAGGTCATGATCCCATGGTCCTGGGATGGAGTCCCGCATTGGGCTCTCTGCTCAGTGGGGAGCCTGCTTCCCCCTATCTCTTTCTGCCTGCCTCTCTGCCTACTTGTGATCTCTCTCTCTCTCTCTATGAAATAAGTAAATAAAATCTTAAAAAAAAAAAAAAGATTATTTCTATGAAAGAGGATATGTGTGAAGACATATTCCGGATGTTACAAAACCACAGAGGAAGGAGACCTTCCCTGCCTCTAGGATTTTCACTCATGGTGAGACCTAAACTGAGGTTTGAAGGATGCATGAGCAGCAGGGGGCAGAGATGGTAAAGATGACATTTCATGCCAGAGGAATACCCATTATGTGCAAGGAATGAATGGCAGTTTGGTGTTACTAAAGAACCAACCAATGAGAATTCCCTAAGATAAGGCTTAAAGGGCTAGGAGAATGGCCTTAGAGGTTCCTGAGAACAAACTGAATCTGCAGTAAGTCATCAGTACGTGGAGACATACTGACGGGTGTGAGGGAAGAATTTCATTCCTTATATACGTACTGACATTATGAATGACTTGTATTTTATTTTTTAACGGTCTATCAATTTTTTTTTACTTTTATTATTATTTTAATCCCAGCATATGGTGTTATGTTAGTTTCAGGTATACGATATAGTAATACAATAATTCCATATATTACTCAGTGCTCATCAAAATAATGAAATACTTTAAAACTTAAAGCCAATTCAAGTCTAACCCTTCAGTAAACTCATTCTTTTTTTTTTCAGTGTTCCAAAATTCATTGTTTATGCACCACACCCAGTGCTCCATGTAATACGTGCCCTCCATAATACCCACTACCAGGATTACCCCACACCCCACTCCCCTCCCTTCCAAAACCCTCAGTTTGTTTCTCAGAGTCCACAGTTTCTCATGGTTTGTCTCCCCCTCTGATTTCCTCCAACTCACTTCTCCTCTCCATCTCCCAATCTCTTCCATGTTATTCCTTATCTCCACAACTAAGTGAAACCATATGATAATTGACTCTGTCTGCTTGCCTTATTTTACTCAGCATAATCTCTTCCAGTCCCAACCATGTTGGTACAAAATTTGGGTATTCATCCTTTCTGATGGAGGCACAATACTCCATTGTATATATGGACCATATCTTCTTTATCCATTCGTCTGTTGAAGGGCGTCTTGGTTCTTTCCACAGTTTGGTGACTGTGGCCAATGCTGCATAGTAAAGTCATTCTAAGGCATCTGCATTCTAATCTGCTTTCTTCGGTGTGAGGGGGAAAAAATGCACTTGGGTCAGAAAGATGGGGAATTTAAGCTAGACCTCCATTTCTTTTGGTATGGTGGATCATGGCTTGGGCACGCTCTGCTCTGAATTACCCTTTCTGAACAAACCTTCCAGAACAAGAGTAAACTGCGATTGCAGTCCCAATAATAATCATATAATAATCCTGGGTTTAGGACCTTAAGCTTTCTAAGAGTAAAAGTTGGGGTAAGTGATGCAGAGGTGAAGGGAAGCAGCTGCCTCTATAGGCAATCTGCCACAATTTAGTGATGCCAATATCCAGGAACTGAAATATTTCAATTGAAACAATCCCATTAGGTTGCATAATAAATTGTCTGCTAGTGTCCAAAACACAGGCTCGGTCTTTAACAGTAAATAATGTTAACGGAAAGGCAATGTCATTCATCCATCGTTTACTAAACAACTACAACTTGCAATTCTGTGAAAGTTTCCATCAAGATGAAAAAGGCACAGAGTTCCCTACAGTGTAGAAGTTTAACATCTGCCCTTGACCTAAGATAGACCCACAAGCAGCACTACCTCAAGACAAACTATAGGAAAAATAACAGAAATTCCAGCAAGTTTCTATGAAGATTCAGAGACAGGACGGATTAAATTTAGAAAATTCTTTCAATTTCCATAGGAATCATAGATATGGTCAAGAACAGAGGAACAAAAAGTCGATTTTTCTCTCTCAATTAGATTGTCCCCTCTATTCCAAGAAAATTTCAGATTAGAAAGCCAGGCTTTACTACATACCCCAGAGTGTGTACAAAATTTTAAGCTTGTAAAATAGATGGAATATAAATTTCCAAAGACTAAATCCTTTCAGCTCTCATTTGAAACTAGGGATGGAAAATAGGAATATCTCAGCAGAGCTCAACTACCTTGAGGACCCAGGGAACAACACAGAGTATCGCTAAGGTAACCAGACAGCAGAATGTAATTACCCAAATTGGAATTCAGCCAGGCTGTGCAGGCAATACCCACACTCTTTAGAAAATGTCATAGACTCTTTTAATAACCATGGCAATTTTATTCCACAAACATGTATTAGTAGGACATATCAGAATGAGAATAAAATATTCTTGTTTTCTACACCTATGAATGGATACACAGCTAGAGCAAAGAAGGCAGGCTATAAATCTCAGAAACATGATTATGAACTTGCTTAGCTACAGTATTCACTCTTGTTTCTAAATGTAATTTTTAAAATGTAGGAAGAGAGGCATAGTGCCATGTGTGCAACAGAATTCAAATGAGGTACCCTATACAACCAGTGAAGAATAACATTTCAATTCTTTATGCTGCTAGTTTAGTGTAAACATGTTAAGTACACTACTTATACTGGAAAGCCTAATGGTATATCATGGGATATGTTATCATGGCCTCTGGACAAAGAAAATTTTTAAAATTCAAAATTAAAAAAATTTATAAACTGTATATTTCTAATGTTTTACTTCGAAGGTTTAAATTATAATAAAGTATAGATGTTTGTTCATGGAACTAAATTTTTTATTGTCCCACCTGCCCAGAGTAAATGATTTCATTATTGGATTAAATGATTCAATCCAACAAATATTTAATGAGTGTCTACTATGGGCCAGGAATAGTCCTTTGTCCTCATAGAGCTGGCAAACACCTGAAAGGGAAATATGTGGATTTCCAAGAAGATACAGATGGATGACCGTGAGATGCCTAGAGGGCAGAGAAAAACTACCAAAACAGAAAAAGAAGCAAAAGAAAGAATGTATACCAAGACCCAATGTTCACCCCACTGGTATTTAACAAGCAACATTTTAAGTACACAATATTCACAATATTTAATGAACACTTACTTGTCGCTAATCACTGCATTAAGTGTACATTTTTTCTCATATTTTAATGGAATGATACTTCAGTATGGATTGTCTCATTCCAGACCAGGGCATTGGTTTAGTGCAGCCAGCTCCAGGATCATCTTTCAGGGCCACCAGTTACTGGCCTCTGCTTACTTGGACAATATATTTCATTTTTGTGTAATTCAGTTTCTCTATCTGGACAATGTGGATAATTCTATCCCTCCTTCAAGGTTAATAGGATTAAATGAAATCATGTTTATAAAGGGACTAACACAAAAATTTCTCTGGTTATGATCTCATAAATAAAACCTTTTTCTAATGCCATGACATTAAAACACTCACTGCCATAAGATCCCCTTGAGCTACAAATGCTCTGTTCATACAGCTAGTGTGAATAAACAGCTGGTCTGGGCCCTCTTCCTCACTGTCTATTACTCCCTTGCCCACTCCTGGTAGCTGTCAAGCTAATACTATCACCCAGAGTAATAGTAACGGGGGAGTGTCAGGCCCCATGTCTCTGCCCCACTTCCTCCTTTCTCTCCCTACAGCCAGGAGGTAATAGGCTGGATAATTTTTCCCTGTATCCCAACCTTAAAATCATTATAAATTCTACCCTGGTAACCTTTTTGCATGTATATACTTGCATCTCTTTAACTCCCTTTTCTCTTTCCATCACATTTAATTCTTGCTCATTTCTTCAGAAACCTTTTTCTCCCTTACTCTCTTAAGCCAAGCCCTCCCCTAATGCATCACTGTGAGCCCAAAGAACAATACTAATTCTTATCGATAAGCATTAGAGCATGGTTAACAATGCATTTGAATCAAGGAAAGGAAAACCATTCCTATCATTAGGCTTGACATCATTAAGGCCTTCATCCTTTCAAGGTCCTTCAAGTGCCCAGAAGTCCTCATTCTCTCCCTCATTTCTCTAATTAAACCTTCTTTTCTGTAGATATCAGTGACCAAGAAAAATATGAAACTAACTCTAATTGTACTTCTATTCTACTTTTATCAGAGAGGAGTATAATGTAAGCCCTGCAATATTTGGACAGTATTAGTCTAATAAGCACTGACTTTTATTGGCATATTTATAACCTTGTTTTATAGGAAAAAACATGCTCTGAATTCTAAACCAGTTTACAAGCAAATGTCAGAAGCCCAACTTTTGAAAAGTTGGGAAATATTATTTCAAGAACACTGCATGATACTAGAAAACATAAAGAGATGCTGATTTAGAACTCACAGTGGTGAACTGCATACTCATGCTGAATTGGGAATTTGCTTTAGACTCTTCATGTTGGATGAATTACAGCATTTTGTCCTGATACCATAGTCTGTCTCACTCACAAGCAGTTTAGATTATGCAAACCTAATGTGATCTGTGGCAGTAAGTGCAAGACTTTAAAATACCCCTGCCTTTGCAAAAGGGTTGGGAATGACAATTTAGAACTATTCCTGCAAGGCTGCCAGCTCCTAACATCTACAAGAAGATGAGCCCCTTTTTTGTCCTTTGGATGGCAGCTGACTTCTGTCATTCATCACCCAACTCTAAGTTTCAAGGTGACAGGTCATATGTGCTTCAATACTTATGTAAATAAACAATATTGGGCTCCAAAGCCAATCTAACCAATGACCTTTCACAAACAATAGGCCTTTCTATTGGAAGAGTCTGCCAGGATTCTGAGTGCCAATGAGATAATCGAGTATGCATTTAGGTTGTTGACACCAGGAGGCTTACATCCTAGAAGGATGGTCCTGTGAGAAAAGCAGTTTGCAGAGTCTATCACCAGAAAATGGTCAATGATAGACAGTCTGTACTTATAGTATTTACCTTTACACATAATTGTTTTCATTTTAAAAACGTGCCATATACCGACACACAGATCATTTAGAGTAAGTTATGCTTTCGAGTGAAGCATTATTTTTCTAGACTGTAAGTAAAACAAATTACTTTCAAATTAGACAATTGTCTTACCTTCTTTTCAAAAGGCATTAACCATTTGTTTCTTAAAGAATGCCATACAGCTTTTATTATGAAAGCCCATGAGTATATAGTTTTGTCCATACAGTTTGTTTTACTTTTTTTAAGCTCAGTCATAACTAAGTTTCATGTTTTATTCCATTCAAAACCTCTATATATCGGGGTGCCTGGGTGGCTCAGTGGGTTAAAGCCTTGGACTTCAGCTAAGGTCATGATCTCAGGATCCTGGGATCAAGCCCCATGTCGGGCTCTCTGTTCAGCAGGGAGCCTGCTTCCCTTACTCTCTCTGCCTGCCTCTCTGCCTACTTGTGATCTCTGTCTGTCAAACGAATAGATAAAATCTTAAAAAAAAAAACCCTCTATATATTTTAAGTTCAAATTTGATAATACAAAATATTGATCCTTCAGAGTGGACTCAGTATTGTTACCACAGAAGGTAGGAAGAATAGAAATCTGATACTAATTTCATTTTCAAATGATACAACCTTGGAATCAGGCAAGATAACAATGGACCCCAAATATGAACACTTACATATAGCTCTTTTAGAAACTATTTCATTTCAGGCGTTCCCACTGATTTCCTTTTGTAAATAGCATTCAAGCAGTTTCTTTGCAATGATATGACTACAAAACGCATCCTTAATTGATGCTGGTTACACAACACCACCTGAAAAATTGTCGGTGAGGAAGCTTTGCTCAGGGGCAGGGGAGCCAAGATAACTTTGAAACAAATAGTGATATTAACAGATCTAGAATTCAAATTATGCTTTAAAAATTATATGTGCTGCAAAAACAAAAATTATTTATATTGTTTCTTTTCAAGCTTTTGTGAAAGGATTTTGGTTTTTCTTCTGGTTGTTAAAAGATGCTCAAAGTTTGAAGGATTCGGTGCAAAAGGGTGGGGAAGTAAGTAGCTTACTTCCACATACAGTTTAGAAACTTCAACTTTTTTCAAGAACAATAGTAATTGTGTTGTAAGATGCAATGAATGCCTAAACTGATAATATCCTAGAGCTGAAAAATAAAATTTAGAAGCTGTTTTGATCTATTTTCCCAACAAATTTTTAGACTTGGTTACCTCAAAGGGACAGTCCCATACTTACTGATGGTAAACGTGATTTAAAGATAAAATCCTTGGGGCACCTGGGTGGCTCAGTGTGTTAGAGCCTCTGCCTTCTGCTCAGGTCATGATCCCAGGACACTAGGATTGAGCCCCACATCGGGCTTTCTGCTTGGCAGGGAGCCTTCTTCCTTCTCTCTTTCTCTGCCTACTTGTGATCTTTGTCTGTCAAATAAATAAATAAAATCTTTAAAAAAGAAAAGATAAAATCCTTATGTTTATCCACATTTCACTTTCATGGATAATCATCTTAAACCATAGAATTGTGGTTTTATAACTCTCTGAAGCACTTGAAGTCTTTCTCTTTTCCCCCTTAAACTCTCCTCAGAATCAATGTATTTGCTCGGGCTGCCATAACAAAGTACAGACTGGGTGGCTTAATGAACAGAAATTTGTTACTTCTACGGATTAGAAGTCTGAGATTAGGGCGTTGGCAGTGCTAGTTTCATCGGAAGCCTCTCTCTTTGGTTTGTAGATGGCTGTGTTCTCCTTGTGTCTTCACATAGTTCTTCTCTCTGTGCATGGCTGTGTACAAATTTCCTCTTCTTATAAGGATACCAGACAGATTGGATTGTGACCCACCCTAAGGACCTCATTTTAACTTAGTTACCTCCTTAAAGACTCTATCACCAAATGCATTTATATTCTGACATACTGGAGGTTAGGACGCCAATATACAAATTTGGCAATGGCGGGGGTGGGGGGGTTGGGGGGTGAGGAGGTGAAGGGTGGGGTGGGGGGGTGAGGGGTGGGGGGGGTGGACAATTCAACCCAAGACATTTAATATGCAAGACAGATAAAAAGGAACTACTGGGTTATAGGGGCTAGAGTCTCATAAGTCTGTCCTTCCATTTTCTCCACTGCCCATCTCCACTGCCCCCATTCCCCTAACAAACTCCCTCTCAGCCACCTTCCAGAGACACTAGGATGCCTAGGGAAACTATTCAACAGTTCATTTACTTCCCAAATATTAGTGAATATTTACCATGTAAAGGTTTTTGTGTCACATGGTTTTGAATAGTTGCAAAAGTAAATAATGTAAGCCTTGCATTCGAGTAGCTTTTATAACAAACCACATTATCATGTATTAATTGAATGGCAGTTAAAAAATTTAAAACACATTGGATCTATCTTCACATCCATGAGAGAGGCAGCAGAAGAATGTGGAAGGAACACTGGAGGTCCAGGTTCGAAGTGAGAAGACTCAGGTATGAACATAGTTTTTTTTTTTTTTTTTTTTCACCTGCCTAGCAGGGGAATGCAAGGCTCAAATGCACAACAAAGATTAAAGAGCACTGTACACTGAAAAGCGCCACAAAAACATGTGCTATTATTACAGTAAAAATCACTACACCAGCTTTCAAAATGCAGCATTGTTTTCTCCTTCTCATTTACCACCTGCACATTCCATAGGCTAATTGTCTGTATTATTTGAAGTCACCTTACTTAATCAAATTTAAGTGTTTAGCCTCTATTTAATTGAAGGCTCTGTAGCTTTAACCAAATGGGATAGATTATTACTCTGATAATTTGGGGGCTAAATTAATCAAGCCTGAGATATATTTCTCTCTTTCCAGAATAATCCCTTTCCTTTTTCTCTAGCCCATTTTGAAGTTTTAAGCTATCAGATATTTAGGTTTTAACCCATTCCACAATCCCCAACTGCCCTCTCTGGGCCTGATAACTGATTGCCCAGCCCCTGTATAGCCTGGTCAACCTGACTGAGTCACTCCTAAAATTTACCATATTTAAAACCATATTACCTAAAACTCTTCACAAAGTACTCATGTCCTTAACACACAGTTCCAATGCTTAGAGATTCTGGGTTCCTCATGAAGGTATTCTCCAGGAAACTCCTATATCTTCCCCTTGGGCCACCCACAGAAATACCTATTACCCTACCACTGTTACCAGCTGCTTTTCCTGTTTAGTTCAATTTCTAACCAAAGATAGAGGACTCTTCTTTTCCTTGCTTTCCAATGACTATTTTCCTTCCCTCCCCCTGTCTTTTTAAAAGATTTAGGTATTTATTTGAGAGAGAAAGAGAGAGGAAGAGAGAGGGCAAGGGGCAGAGAGAGAGAGAGAATCCCAAGCAGACTTCCTGCTGAGTGCAGAGCGCGGAGCCCAGTGAAGGGCTTGATTCCATGATTCTGATATCGTGACCTGAACTGAAATGGAAAGCTGGCTGCTTAATCAACTTAGACACCCAGGTGCCCCAACTTCTCTTCCCTTTTGATTTATTATAATGCTGCTAGGAAAAATGTCATCCTCTTTTCGGTTTGGCAAGGAATAAATGAGGAACTAGGCCAGGCACTGTGTCGGGTATGCACTCAAGTCGGACACACCCTCTGCTGTCTGGAGCTCACAGTCATGTCAAGCTTGTAAATAAGTAAGGACAATGCAAGGTAGGCTGGAAGGAGTGCTTTGCAGAGGTAGAAGCACAAGTGAAGATGAGATTCTTTCTCACTGGAGAATTAGGAACTGGCTCAGGGAAGAGGAGACATTAGAACTGGGTCTTTTTTTTTTTTTTTTTTTTTGGCTTTGCTCTAAGTTCTTTTATTTTTTTATTTATTTTTTTATTTTTTTTTACTTTTTATTTTTTATAAACATATATTATTATCCCCAGGGGTACAGGTCTGTGAATCACCAGGTTTACACACTTCACAGCACTTACCAAATCACATACCCTCCCCAATGTCCATAATACCACCCCCTTCTCCCAAACCCCCTCCCCCCAGCAACCCTCAGTTTGTTTTGTGAGATTAAGAGTCACTTATGGTTTGTCTCCCTCCCAATCCCATCTTGTTTCATTGATTCTTCTTCTACCCACTTAAGCCTCCATGTTGTATCACCACTTCCTCATATCAGGGAGATCATATGATAGTTGTCTTTCTCTGCTTGACTTATTTCGCTAAGCATGATACGCTCTAGTTCCATCCATGTTGTTGCAAATGGCAAGATTTCATTTCTTTTGATGGCTGCATAGTATTCCATTGTGTATATATACCACATCTTCTTGATCCATTCATCTGTTGATGGACATCTAGGTTCTTTCCATAGTTTGGCTATTGTGGACATTGCTGCTATAAACATTCGGGTGCATGTGCCCCTTTGGATCACTACATTTGTATCTTTAGGGTAAATACCCAATAGTGCAATTGCTGGGTCATAGGGCAGTTCTATTTTCAACATTTTGAGGAACCTCCATGCTGTTTTCCAGAGTGGCTGCACCAGCTTGCATTCCCACCAACAGTGTAGGAGGGTTCCCCTTTCTCCGCATCCTCGCCAGCATCTGTCATTTCCTGACTTGTTGATTTTAGCCATTCTGACTGGTGTGAGGTGATATCTCATTGTGGTTTTGATTTGTATTTCCCTGATGCCGAGTGATATGGAGCACTTTTTCATGTGTCTGTTCGCCATCTGGATGTCTTCTTTGCAGAAATGTCTGTTCATGTCCTCTGCCCATTTCTTGATTGGATTATTTGTTCTTTGGGTGTTGAGTTTGCTAAGTTCTTTATAGATTCTGGACACTAATCCTTTATCTGATATGTCGTTTGCAAATATCTTCTCCCATTCTGTCAGTTGTCTTTTGATTTTGTTAACTGTTTCCTTTGCTGTGCAAAAGCTTTTGATCTTGATGAAATCCCAGTAGTTCATTTTTTCCCTTGCTTCCCTTGCCTTTTGCGTTGTTCCTAGGAAGATGTTGCTGCGGCAGAGGTCGAAGAGGTTGCTGCCCGTGTTCTCCTCAAGGATTTTGATGGATTCCTTTCGTACATTGAGGTCCTTCATCCATTTTGAGTCTATTTTTGTGTGTGGTGTAAGGGAATGGTCCAATTTCATTTTTCTGCATGTGGCTGTCCAATTTTCCCAGCACCATTTATTGAAAAGGCTGTCTTTTTTCCATTGGACATTCTTTCCTGCTTTGTCGAAGATTAGCTGACCATAGATTTGAGGGTCTATTTCTGGGCTCTCTATTCTGTTCCATTGATCTATGTGTCTGTTTTTGTGCCAGTACCATGCTGTCTTGATGATGACAGCTTTGTAATAGAGCCTGAAGTCCGGAATTGTGATGCCATCAACGTTGGCTTTCTTTTTCAATATCCCTTTGGCTATTCGAGGTCTTTTCTGGTTCCATATAAATTTTAGCATTATTTGTTCCATTTCTTTGAAAAAGATGGATGGTACTTTGATAGGAATTGCATTAAATGTGTAGATTGCTTTAGGTAGCATAGACATTTTCACAATATTTATTCTTCCAATCCAGGAGCATGGAACATTTTTCCATTTCTTTGTGTCTTCCTCAATTTCTTTCATGAGTACTTTATAGTTTTCTGAGTATAGATTCAGCAATCAGACAACAAAAGGAAATTAAAGGCATCCAAATCGGCAAAGAAGAAGTCAAATTATCACTCTTCGCAGATGATATGATACTATATGTGGAAAACCCAAAAGACTCCACTCCAAAACTGCTAGAACTTATACAGGAATTCAGTAAAGAGTCAGGATATAAAATCAATGCACAGAAATCAGTTGCATTTCTCTACACCAACAGCAAGACAGAAGAAAGAGATATTAAGGAGTCAATCCCATTTACAATTGCATCCAAAACCATAAGATACCTAGGAATAAACCTAACCAAAGAGACATAGAACTGGGTCTTGAAGGATTGCAAGGGAAGGACATTCCAAGTAAAGGAAGAGCAAGAACAAAAACTCAGGCTAGTATAAGACTTGGCATATTTGGGGTTCCAAACTGTGAAGTGGGAGGGAATCACCCGATAATGATTATGGCACAATGAGGCCAGGAAGAAGTCAGATCACGAAGAATTCTGAATGCCAGGTAGGCTCCACTAGTTACATGCCTGCCATGAGTAGTTCAGCCAGGCCGCAATCCCAGCAATGTTGCCACACTTCACTGCCATAACTCTGGAAGAAATGACCCAAATGGAGTCTCATTTAATACCTCTACTTAGGATGGGTGCTATAAGCGAGCAATCTGCCATTCCCTGAAGAGAGAAAAACAATGTGTTTATATACTCTTGGCTCATCTGAATTCTAAAAGTATGTTAAATACCCCTATAAAATGATTAAAATTCAGTTTCATCTTATATTAGCTACAACGTAATGGGTTGAAACTATCTGGGAATAAATTCTCAAGAGAAAGTACCACACAGGCTTCATCCTAGGTCCTTGGTTTTCTTTCTGTTTACAATCTCCATTAAGTGATAGAGACTGTACCCACATCCACTTCACAGCTCAGCTGTCACCACAAGGCTTATGACTCCCACCTCACCATCTCTAGCACAAACTTCACCATCACACTGACTGCATATCCCCAATAGATGAGAGTCAATTTCTATTTGACTCTCACATCCCACTCACCATGCCCAAACCAACATCCTTTCTCTCCATAACACCTTCCTTTCCATTTTTCTTCTCTTCTTCAATGTTTCAGCATTCTTCCAGAGTCAATGGCTGTTTAAAACCTCAAAATCATTCTTTGATTCCTCTCTACTCTGATCCTTACCAAACTAAAAATCCAATCAATTTTCACTAAACCTCTTTTGTTCCTATTTTCACAGTCTTTGAGTATGGATCACTGGGACAGTTTTCTCATTGGCTTCCCTGACTCTAATCCAACCTGCATGTAACTGCCAAACTAATCTCCTTTAATATATCACTTTCATCATGCCGATTCCCTGCTAAATAATCTTAGACAGTTCCCCATGTCAGATGCAACCAAAATAGAGCAAAAGCCCACCAGGAAATTTCACAAATGCCCTCTTCTCTGAGTGGTAAGTATTATTATTCCAGACATACTAATGATGAAAATTGAGGCTCCACAATTTAACTTGCCTAAGGCTAGTAATTGGCAGAGCTAGAATTACAGCTTAGTCCTTTCAGTTCTGGTCCAACACATTGCCTTAATGGAAATTTGAAGCTCCTGTGCTTGATTTCAAGAGTCTCCATAATCTCCCTTTGCTTCATTTAGCCAATCTCCTTTTTTCTAACACCCCAACATAGCCCTCCCTGTGGCCAGCCTTGGCTCCTCATTGCCTCTCTATATGCCTACCTTATTCCTGCTTTTCTATATGGCTTTCCCTCGGCATGCTCTAGCTTTCCCCAACCTCTGAAGCACACCTTCAACCCCACCAGTGAGGCTCTGATGACTTCCCGGGCAATGTCAGCCTTCTTCAGTTAGATTCCTATAGTATTTGTACTCCAGCAGAGTACAAACCTGAGGACAAAGGGTAAGGGTAGGCCGGGGGGCAATTCATGGGTGAGAGATCCCTATGAGTACCAAGGCATAAACCAAATTATATGCAACCCATATGTATTTGCTATTATTTTCCAAAAATGAATGGATACCATTCTCATTCATAAAACACACATTAAAATAATTCATGTTTCTTCTTTGTCATTGTGTATTCCCTAATTATAAGAACTATCCAAGGAAACAAACAAACAAACAAAAAGAACTATCCATAGATCAGCCATCCGATAGAGTTTGTGAAATACATGACTATATATATATATGACTATATATATATATGACTATATATATATATGACTATATATATATATGACTATATATATATATGACACAAGGAATCTTTAATCTTAATAAAGGCAGAAACCATAGGTCTAAACACTTAAATGCACACCATCTTGTTGATTCACAATTGTGCGTGTCCTTTAATCTTGTAAGCCCCATGCTTCTTATGTTTCTTAGAAAATACGGAAGAACTAGACCATACTTTTGAATCCTATAGCCCCTCACTCAGTACTGAATACATGGTGGGTGTCCAACAAATACTTGTTTCAAGCTTCCTCTCAGGCAGTATAGCATAATGGTATACTTTAGAAAGATCCACACTTATTTGCCAAATGATAAGCCCAAAAAAAGCATGATTCTATAGCCTACTAAATTGCCAAGAACAATAGAGCTTCCCACCCTTTGTTTCATCCATGGCCACCTTGCATGGATTTTGATGAAAGTTCTGATTGCCACTCGATGGATCTGGGGGTCCAAACTACGGTTTGTTTAATACCAGCTGATATACAGAAATTCAAATCTTCCACATCTATTTATAAAGCAGAAATCAGAGATAAGCCTTGAAGGAAATAATTTCAATTTTCCTTTCTCACAAAGTATCAGGATCAAGGGCTGATGGAATTCCTTCAATGGGTTGCTAGTTTTCAATTTTAGCTAAATTACAGGTTTAAATTAAGACCCGGATAACATTAGATAGCCACATAGTTGCTACAAGTTATAGAATATCTATCTTGACATAGAGGGTGAAAGAGAATTCCAGTAACTGGCATAGGCAGGAAAAGTTCTTGAGGTAGAACATGGTTCATTATACAGCACCATGAATGAATAAAACTTTTTTAAAAAGGAGATTTCTGGAATAATTGAAATTTACTCATTTATAGTTTCAAATTTTTTATGTTAAGAATTTTATATGAATATTTTCTAAACTGCATTACATGCTTGCTACTTTACATTAACAAATGATATTGAAAATAACTCTTTCTGGAGCACCTGGATGGCTCAGTTGGTTAAGCCTCTGACTCTTGATTTTGGCCCAGGTCATAATCTCAGGGTTGTGAGACTGAATCCTGTGTCAGGCTCCATGCTGATTGTGGAGCCTGTTAAAGATGCTCTCTGTCCCTCTGCCTCTCCTTTCTCACTGTCTTTCCCCCTCCTCCCTCTTCCTCTCAAAAAAACAAAAACAAAAACAAAAACAAAACAAAACAAAAACAACAACTCTTCCTTGGGACACCTGGGAGACTTAGTCAGTTAAGCATCTGCTTTTGGCTCAGGTCATGATCCCAGGGTCCTGGGATGGAGTCTCATATCAGGTTCCTTGCTCAGCCGGGAGCCTGCTTCTTTCGCTGCCTTCCCCTCCCCTGCTTGTGCATGGCTCTCTCTCTCTGACAAGTAAATAAATAAAATATTTAAGAACAGCAACAACAAAAAGGAAAAACAAAACTCTTCCCTATGCTCATCACACCAAATATCAATAATTACTTTATAAACTCAGGTATATAACAGGACTTTTTACCCCTTCATTAAGCAGTCCTGGACTACTTTACACTTTGCGTTTTATGGGATTTTAAAAAATTTTATCCTTAAGTAATTTTAGACCTAATTAAAAGTTGCAAAATAGTATAAAGTTTCTACATATATCCTTCATTCAATTTCCACAGTGTTGTTATCTTAAATAACCACAATGCAATCATCAAAACCAAGAAATCACCATTGGTACAATAGATACTATTAACTAAACTGCATATCTTATTCAAATTTTGACAGTTTCTCCAATAATGTTCTTTTTCTGTTCCAGCATCCATCCCAGAATCCCACACAGGGTTTAATTTTTTTGTCTCCTCAGTCTACTACAATCTGTAACACATTTTCAGTCTATCCTTGTTTGCCATGATCCAGTCACTTTTGATGAGTACCAGTCAGTTATTTTGTAGAATTTCTTTCAATTTGTCTGATTTTTCCAATGATTATATTAAAGCTGTACATTTTTAGCAAAAATATCACAATAAGTAAGCAAGGTTTTGCCTTTTCTTTGGTACATACAAACAAAAGGTTTGTAATAACAATGTTTTATTCATGGTGATGTTAACCTTGGTCTCTTGGTTAAGGTAGTGTCTGCTGGGAGATCCCAAGTTACTTTTTCTTCCCTTGGTAATTAATCAATATTTTTTTGATTTGCTAATACAGTTTTTCTAACTCTTTCTTCAGAGTGAAGCATCAGATGTTAGTCTGAGTGCTTGCCACTAATAACTTGCTTTTTTTAATCTGCTGTAGGCTTAAAACTCAAAATTTTGTCAGAATTTTCTCAAAAAAAAAAAAAAAAGTGGGGGTAAGAGCTTATTGTAGACTTTTAAAGATAAGTCTTTTTTCTGCTTAGATATCCTTTGTGGTTACATTAATGTTCTTGGTTTTGATGTTTTCTATCTAGAATCTACCTTGTTGATAATGTCTGATACTCTTAAGTATCAGAAAAAGATATCCAAAATAAATCAAACAAGTTGATTTACTAAAGGTATATTTCCAGTTCAAAAAAGCAAGTTTACTATGACAGCCCCTTCCCAGTTGGTGGTACAAGAAATTAAAATAGAAGGAGTTTGGCAGCCATTAATTCTGTTTATACTTAATTTCTTAGATGTAAAGAGATGTGACACCCATAAACCAAAGAGTTGCTTTGTGATGATATGAATGGTAATTAACTTCTCTATATTTCTAAACTCTGGCTCCAAGCTCCAAATCATCTAGCCTAAGGAACTGACAAAAGCATAAGTCTTCATATTCCATCTTCCCAAAGCCATCAATAACATGGAAATATCTTACTGAAAAGTTATTCACTATATCATCAAACCCACCTCTCTGCTTCTATGTAGGATTTCACTGCAATCATTTCAGAAAGAGAAGCTGTGTGCCTTAAACTCCAAATCTTTTGGAGAACACTCTTTTCTTATTATGTGCCTCATATATTTCCTTTTCACTCAAAATATCTATGTAGATTAAACATATTTCCATCTACAGTGAGAAATATTTTAAAATACAGCACACGTTAATCATATATTTAAGATCTTTTCATTGGTTTCTCCTGTTTTAATTTGATGAGGGTGAGATCCATCCCATTCTTCCTGTTTTATATATCCAAAGGAGAACCCAAACATTTTTTCAAACAGCATGTCCTAAAAAAAAAAAAAAAAATGCGATTCATGGTTCTCTATCTCCCTTATGCTTGGTTCTTAAAAATGATTGAGTCACTGTTGTTTTGTTTTTAATCTGATAATTATGCAAGCACTAAATCTTACATTGGAGCAGAAAATGTTAACACACACTGAAAAACCAAAAAGCGTAGAACTATAATCTGTATGATAAAATGCATTACTCTGTTTAAAAGGATTGTTTTACAGATGCAATTAACAATCAGCGATCATACAGTTTAGACCGGTGTTTTGATGCCATCTGTTGGAATAAGTCCTCTTACTCTCTGGAATGAAGCTATAATTTTCAGTTTACAGTTTCATTAGGCAACATACAGTGTAACAGTCACCAAAAGAAGAGAAATCCTAAATACTTTCAGTTTTGTAGTCTTCCATAAACAATTAAGCATGTTGCTGAAATTTTCCAAAAGAGAGAGAATTTAGAAAATTAGCAACATGACCACAGATTGCTGTTTTATTTCACAGCCTTAAAATATCACCAACAGTTCAAATGGCCAATGATGGTTTTCTAATTTTAGTTTCAATATTTGAAATGTGACTTCCAGCCCTTTTATTTATGCTTTTTTACTAACTTTTAAAAATGCTTGCCTTGTGCCTAAAGTTATGCCATAATACCAGTGATAAAAGTTAACAAATAACCTGTCCATTAGGACACACTTCTGTTTGTTGTTATTAGCTTATTAAATACCAGATCAAATCTTTGGGGGCCTTTAATACACTAGGGGGTGCTAGTTCTCTACATGTACATATTTATAAAGCAAAACTTTTTCTACAGTTAATTTTTGGGAATTATAAATTTGGATTAAAATTCTAATAGAGTATGTAGGGTGCAGACATACGAAGAAAACAAAAAAGAAAAAAAAAGTACTCATTAAAATTACACTCTGAATTAAACAGCAAGAGTCCAAGTGGAGTTCAATTTTAAACTATAAGAGGTAAGAGCCATATGGTCTCGATTCATGGTTCAGACATCAGTTGTTAGTATCAAACAAAACTTGAAAAGAAAGTCACAGTTTTTCAAAAAGTATAGTATTGGGCCCAAATGTCTTAATGCTATCTATTATGTCTATGGTTCTCCAAAAGAAATACAAAGCAAAGGCACCAGGGAGAAAAGATTTCTTTACTAAATTTAGACAACTTATTTGAGATTCTCTTCCTTTGATTTGCCATTCAAATAGTCCCAAATGACAATAAGTCACCATTAAGATCTGAACTTATGATCTACAGTAGGCTAGTAAATTGCCTCAAGTAACTAATGGCTCTCTGTTATGATTTGTAACATCTAAATGACTGAAGTGCTTGTGCACGTGCACACACACACACATACACACACACCAATGTAAGGAAGAACAAGGTTTACTTTTAATATTTTTAACAGAATCAAGTCCAACAAGGACATTATCCCAAATTCCACTATATATGTAGTATGGGGGTGAAGAGGATATATTTTTTCTTTCATCTTTTTAGGTTTAGCTTTCCTTCTCTGAAAAAACTAACCAATAGGATTGGAGATATACTCAAATTCAGGTAAAGTATACTAGCCTACAATTTTCCACCTTCCAAGTTAGTTTGATTTTCAAGAACCTTTCTTCCAAAACAGAAGCCCAGGCATATCTTTATCAATTGCCAGGATCATATCTAACTCATTTTGCTTCTTCCTCTTCCCATTCCACCAACTGCAGGCATTCATCTCGTCTCTCCCACCTCTTCTTAGTATAATGAGAAATATTCCAAAAAGTTGTTGCCAAGTTATAGTATTTTCTGCTTCACCAAATGCCACAGGAGTTCCTGGTAGTTCCTACAGACTTGCTATATATTGCTTGCAGTGGGAAATGCCACACCCAGCAAGAGTTTGTTCAGAACACCTAGATATTATGGTAAAGACTGTTTAAAAATATTTAGATGAATCATATCTCTGGATTACCTCCCAGCACATCAACCCACAGCTATAGCAAAAAGAGAGCCATGTACTTTTCCTAAACAGAAAGATGAATCTAATGCTCCTGTGATATGTTATCAACACAAACACGGTATAACACCTGGGATGTATGAACAATTAGCCAAGACCTCCATAGGAGTCCTGAAAGGTTTCATGCAATGATTTTGGAAAATCCTAATCTAAGGCCACCATCTGTTATTTTATGAATGTATATCCTCCAAACTCTGCCTAGTAGCAGCTTCACAGTTGCAAATACGAAAATGTTTTAAATTTGCATTTAAAAAGGCAATTTCATGGGTTCATTCTGAGTCACAACAGAGATTTGTCACAAACATCACGTATTCATCCTGTCTTTGAGGACAGAGGCCAAATCTAGCATTGTTTATACCTTGGTATACAAGATGAAGGCAAGAAAATGGTTTTCAAAATAGTGGTAATTATTAGAGTTGTCAACTTCTACCGACAAACAGTATAAACTGTGTCGTTCTGTATTTGGATCATAGAATCTCAGAGTTAGAAGGGGCCTAAAAGTCATTTTATTAAACTCCCCATGCATGAATCCCTCTTACTTATCACAGATAAGAGGCTTTCCAGTTTCAACTTACACCCCTCTAATCACAGAAAATCACTGCCTTACAGGCATAATTATTAGAAAGCTCTGCCTTTTATTGACATGATGCCTGTCTTCTCACCATCTTTTTTTAATGGTCAGGTGATGCTGTGTATTAGAGTTATTCTTGAGTTTGTACTGCCTGGGATCAATTCCCAAGTGAGCCAATTACTAGCTTTGTAACCTTAGATAAGTAACTCACTTTCTTTAGCCCTTCAACATAGATTTAGAATTTTTGACCACCCATCATTACCTCCATGGCTCTCACCCTTATCCCTGTAACCATTGTTGAAAACTCCTGATCTTCCTGCCTCACAAATCTATTTTCAACATGGCCGCCAAGAGTGATCCATTTCAAGTTTGGTCAAACTGAGTCACTCTTCTGATCAAAATTGTGCAATGACTTCAGAGTAGAAATTTAAGTCCCCACAATGTCCCCCATGCTGCTTTACCCTGTTACTCTCTTATTTTATCCCTTCCCTCTTGCCTTTCAGCCACTCAGGCAGCTTTAGCCACATTGATCTCCTTCCTGCAACTCAACACAAAAGACACATGCCTGCATTTCAGTCTTTGCTCTAGCTGTTTTCACAGCCCAGAACTCTCTTCCTTACCCTACCCCTGACTCCAGAACTCTGCCTCCTAATCCCATCTTCCCCCTCAAGTCTTTGTTTAGATCTCACTTTCTCACAGAGACTATTCTGACTTGATTTAATAAAGGCAAACTGAGCCCCATCCATCTCATCACTAGCACTCATGATGATTCCCCTTACTCTACTTACTTTTTCTGTTTTTTTTCTTCATGCTATTTTTCACTTTTCAATTTACTATGTAATTTATTATTTTTTTTATTAATTATTATCTTTATTCACTGAAATACACTTCATAAGGACAGAAACTTTGTCTATTTTGTTCATAACATCTTGTGTACAGTAGGCATTCAATAAATGTGTATCAAGGGAGTGAATGAATTTGAGGATAATAAGTTAATACATGCATAGCACTTAAAACAGTGGCTTGGAACACAAAACACAAAACACTAATTATTACTATTATTACTGCTATAATTGCCATTACTGTTGTTGTTACTTTTTCTGTGTTATTATTATTATGCTTATCATCCTTGCCTGTTTCCTTAACTGTAGTTACTAGAGGCCTTTGATCTATAGGATCACATCACTTCCCACCTTCTGGGCTAGTCCAATCATAGCTGACACTATATTAGAAGCTTGCTTTTTGGGACTGTTCTTCCTTTTAGAGTGGAGTCTACAACACCTACTCTACTAAAGCATTCTCCTCTAATTCTCACTGGCGCACAAGTCTAGCCATCTTTCCTACTTCGTCTCCATACCCTGGACACCTTCTGCAACAGCCCTAAATCCCAGGTTACAGAGCTCTAATTTTAAAATACACTATTGTGTCACCATTTGTTAAAGGAGATGTAAGCACTGTAAACAGCTGGACTAAGCTGTTGACCATTCAGATGGATACAAGTGGTTTCTAAACTCTTTCCTGAACTAATCCTTCCACACAGTAGTCAACAACTACTTGATGTATGAGTGAATCCTCAAAAATGACCCCAAAAGGCCCAACTAATGTCTTGGTTATTACAATTACCTTAAAATTGAATTTACTTATGCAAACATTAGGGCCTTTTTAACAATTAATTTACATATGGTAAAGAAAAGCAGGTTTCTGTCTACAAGCCCTCAGAATGACAGTTTTGGTCTGGCAGTAAGAAGTCATAGTATTAATTTTCTGTTTCTAGTTTAAACGTGTAATTACTCCTCTGTTTTACACATCTAAGGAAGAAAAGACTATACGTGTCACTGGTTCTCTCTCTCATCATAAATTTCATCCTCCTTAAAAGAAACGGTCATTTGGCACAATAGTGATCAAAATATTCCACATGGAAATGTTTCCAGTATATCTTTAAAAGAAAGAATTATAAGACTGAGAAGAACATGATCACCATAAAGATGGGGCATGGAAACGTACTATTTGAAGATAATAAAAGGAATTGGTGGTAGGGGATATTTCGGGAAAAAAATTTCATACTAAAGAAGTAATTACCTTCAGGTACTTGAGAAACATCACTTGGAAGAAGACCAAATTCATTTGTTTTGACTCTCCAGAGGCCAGAATTAGGTCCTTTGAGAGACATTATAGCAGAAAATTTTAGTTCAATATCAGGAAAATCTAGAAATTATTAATGCAGACCAAACTGTGTGGCTCTGAGAAGTCAAAAGTTTTCTGTCATTAAAGAAATGTAAACAAAGGCCAAATACCAGCATTAGCTTGCTAGGGTTAGGTGACAAAAAACAAATTGGTTTTCTCATAGTTCTGGAAACTGGAAGTCTAAGATCAAGGTGTCAGAAGGTTTAATTTCTTCTTAGGCCTTCACCTTGATTTACAGATAGCCATCTTCTTGCTGGGTCTTCACTTGGGCTTTCCTCTGTGCACACATAGTCCTGATGTCCCTTTGTGGGTCCTAATTTCCTCTTTTTATAAGGATACCAGTCAGATTGGACTAGGACCCACCCTCATGGCCTCATTTTAACTTAATCACTACTTTAAAATCTCTGTCTCCAAACACAGTCATATTCTGAGGTCCTAGGGGTTAAGGCTTCAACATGTGAATTTAGGAGTATACAACTAAGCCTCTAATAGCACCCTTTCAAGATGTATAAAGAACAGACTCTGTAGCATGTAGTAGGGAAAGAAGTTGTAATAGTTGTAATAGATATTACCAAGGATCTATCTGCTAGTTCTCAGTTCAGGAACTTGGAGGACATAAACATAAAATCTCATTTATCTAAGGTCTGATTCTCTGAAACTCTGTTTCAGCAAGTGGTTTGGCATGTATAGTGGGATCATCTTTAAAATGGCACATGCTAAATGTAACAGTCTGATTTAAATTGATATTTGTTCTACACAAATAGTATTAACATAAGTAATTTCAGGGATACTATTTTTAAGTTACTATTTAGTACATAAAATCTTCACAATACTAAGATTTTAAAAATAAATTAGTTGTCCACCATTCAGTCACCTATACTGATGAAAGTCTTCATTTTGTATTTCCCTCTCATCATGTATAAGCATGCATAACACATTGAGAGAAGACTGGGTGATAGCACTGGATACTAAGAAACTCAAGACCTTTTAAAGGAAGCAGCTACAGGTATTGGGAGTGATTAGAAAGAGATGGGAAAGAGAAAAGAAAGCCTAGAAATGAGTGAGAAATCTTAAATCTGGATAAACTGAATGGATAATGAATATTTCAACATTCAACAAATATTTGTCAAAAGGTGCAAGAACTGAAGTCAGAGTAGAGTAGAGTTTAGAGTAGGGGCAAAGTTTATGAGCTGAGCATTGTCATGTTCTGATATAAGCAAATCTGCCCCTAAATTCTCCTCATAGGCAGGTGGGGTGAAAATACCTGGGTTAAAATTAAATAACCATAGAATCAAAACCACAATGAGATATTACCTCGAACCTATCAGCATGATTATTAACAAAAAGGCTAGAAATAACAAGTTGGCAAGGATGTGGAGAAAAGAGAACACTTGTGCATTGTTTGTGGGGATGTAAATTGGTGCAGCCACTAGGGAAAACAGTATGGAGCGTCCTCAAAAAATAAAAGCTAGAAATACCATATGATCCAGCAATTCTACTTCTGGGTATTCATCTGAAGAAAACAAAAACATTAATTTAAAAAGATGTCCATGTTCATGGCAGTGTTATTTATGATAGCTAACATATGAGGACAACTAAATGCCCATCATTGGATGAACGGTTAAAGAAATACACACACATATGCTAGAATATCACTCAGCCATAAAAAAGAATGAAATCTTGCCACTTGAAACAACATGAATAGACTTCAAGAGCATTATGTTAAGTGAAATAAATCAAACAGAGAAAGATGAAAACCACATGGTCTCTCATACAGAGATTATATTATGTATCAAACCCATACATACAGAGAAAAGACTGGTAGTTGCCAAAGGCAGGCAGTAGGGATGAGAGAAACGGTTAAACATTTTTCAGGATTTTCTTTAGGCAAATTTATATTGAATAAAAGAAATGATGAGGCATATATATGTACACTTGCCCCCCCCACACATACAGACTATTATTTAGCCAAAAGAAAAAAGGAAATCCTGCCATTTGTGACAACATAGATGAGACTTGAGGTCATTATGCTAAGTGAAACAAGTCTGACAGAAAGATAAATACTATATGCTCCCACTTATATGTGGAATTGAAAAAAGTTGGGTTCACAGAAACAGAAAGTGGAATGGTGTTTACTAGAGTCTGGAGGTAAAGTGAATTTAAAGATGTTGGTCCAACTTCCAGCTATAAGATGATTCAGTTCTGGAGACCTCACCTACAGAATGTTGACTAAGGTGAGTAATACTATATATTATGTACTTAAAAGTTGCTAAAATAAATAAATAACCATTGAATATTTTTAGAGCTTTTAAAGGTGCAAGCCTTGAAGGCATCACCTTATTGCTGCTCTCTTAACACTCCAGGCATATTTAGCAGCAAAAAAACTCACACAACTCAACTAAAAATTTAAATTGTATTACATTCTAAATCTTATTACTGGCATGTATCATCTCTTTTGTCCTTGCAGAAGTAAAATCCTTAAAACTGTATCCTTCAGTCAACAAACCATGAAGATGTTCATCTTTGTCATGAGAACAAAATCTGTCTGCTAGACAGACGGCCTGTAAGAGTCAGATGGAATAACATAACTAAAGTTCTCTGTAGGCTCAAAGTCACCAAGCAAATTTTAAGGAATTCTATTTATGTATATCAGATGGTCTTCTATGTGTCAGCACAGACAGCAGAATATACAAACAAATATGAATGTGGTTTCTGACTTTTTATCAAGTCAGACTTCTGGGTTCAAGCCCTGTTGCAACTTATTAGCTCCATATCCATGGGCCAGTTACCTAACTTCTCAGTGTTCAGTTTTCTTTATCTGTAAGGAGGGATAATAACTGTACAATACTAAGAGAGATTGCTGTGAGGAATTAAGTTATATGATTATGTGTAAAACACATAAAACAATACCAAACATCAAGCAAATTATCAATAAAATAATATTATTATTTTTGTTATTATTTAGCTTAAAATTTAGTTTAGAGATGATAGATATAGATAGATAATCATATGTACATGATGTATATATGTATGCACACTCAAGATCTACATACACAAGATATGTGTATACATATACAAATGTAAATTCTGTACATAAAATAATAAATTTAAAATGTCATATGTGTATAACAAAATCAGTTTCTGATAAACGCCCTAGATAGAATCTCAGGATTTGACAAATGCAGGAAACTATTGTAGGATATGAGTATGTGACCTAGGAAATAGTTTTGTTTACTTGACTGTCTTTCCTCTAAAACATGAAATTCTTTTTTTTTTTTTTTTTTTTTTTTTTTGTGTTGTTTTTTTTTTTTATTTTTTTTTTATTTTTTATTTTTTATAAACATATATTTTTTATATACATATATTTTTATCCCCAGGTCTGTGAATCACCAGGTTTACACACTTCACAGCACTCACCAAATCACATACCCTCCCCAATGTCCATAATCCCACCCCCTTCTCCCCAACCCCCTCCCCCCGGCAACCCTCAGTTTGTTTTGTGAGATTAAGAGAAATTCTTTTTTTAAAACGCAAAATTCTTGAAGATTAGAGGTCATATCTAACTCACCATTTAATCCTCAGTGACCAGCACATTACTGATAAATCCCCAGCTCTAATACATATTTGTTTGGTGAATGCAAGAATATATGAATGTACAAAAAGGTATGGAGCATATTCTGGAAACAGAGAACACTGTGCACCCAGAGCAGGAGATTCATGTGATAATAGCAGCAATTACTACTTATTAAATATTCAAACAAATGACACAGGTCCAGAGAAAAACTAGATTTAACTATACGAAAAGAAAGGTAAGGGAGCAGAAGAGGAAAAAAACTAAAATATTTTTGCAAAGAGAGGTATTTGTACTAGCATAAATGATATCCTAATTAATGGACCTATGACCCTTGTCATCTCCACAGCTCTCCACATAGCAATTGTGGGCACTTAGGAATCTCCTCACTGGAGAACTCTAGAACACAGCCTCCAGGAAAGCCAAGGGCTTCCCATACTTCCTTTTCACCAGAATGAACAAAAACATAACCTTCATAGTTAGAAGCCTTTAGTTAACCCTCTAATATCTATAGGCAGAGTCAACTAACACTCTTCCCAGATGAGAATGCACCCCGTTTTATAAAGTCTCCTGAAGAAGAAATGCCACAGCCTCTAATGTTAAGTCTTCATTGTCGGGAAATTATTCTATTCTTCCAATAAAACCCCACAGATCTTCTCAGGATAAAATCAACAAGGGACAAGTCATTCTAGTCTTTGAAACAATTCCTTTTTTAATTTTTTAAGCATCATTTAATATGTACTCTTTTTTCTAAGTTAAACCAGTTCAGTTTCTCCTACAATTCCTCTGAGATATTTTTTTCATATTGTTTTATCCTTCCTATGCCTTTCTTCTAACCTCCCAATCTTGTGTTTGCCAGGGAGTGAGTCATTGTTTATGTATTATTCTTTCTGACCTTCATTTTCCAGGGGGACTGCCTCTAAGATGCCTTTGTGAGAATTAGGAAAAGATGCATCCCTCTGGGCAGACCATTTTAAAAAGTGTCCCTCTCTGGAAAGGCCAATTAGAAAAAAGCCCCTTGGAGTAAAGGAAAAAGTGCTCTGTCCTTGTCCCTTGGTCAGGCACCTTTATACTCTGAATAAACTAAACTATTACACATGGCAGCCCTGCCTCTGAGACATCTGTGCTTGGAGAACAGGATTAATTACACAGTATCTATGTGCAACAGAGAATTTTTCTCTTGGAAACCAAACCCCTTACAGGTTCTTATCTCTAAAGTGTAATCCACTACTTAGCAGAACTTTGAAAATAGCATGATAAAGACTAAAAAAATAATTTTAGTTTAGAACCAGAAAATTATTTTCTGGTTAAAAAATCTGGTTCAAAAATTCTTTTAAAATATTAGGCTTACTTCCTAAGCTACAGCTTCAGTGGTGTTAACTTCCCTATAATGTTGAGATATTTTTGCTTGGTGTAAACATAACCAACCAGATCTCTGAATGATCTGACAGCAACATGAGTTGAGCATCTATGATTGCAGAGTCTTGGTCACTTTGGAGGAAACATAGAGGCAGGGTCCTGCCTTCAAAAGTATTAATATCTAGGTGGGGAGACAGAATATCTATATTTAGAGATCAACAATCATGCAGAATCACAAATGTAAGGTACTATAAGGGGGAACAGATGTGACAGGGGTACAGAAGAAATGAAGATCACAGGGTAGGAAAGGGATAAGGAAGTAAAACAACCTGGAAGCTCTTATGGACCTTGGAGGAGGGAGAAGATTTACATGCATATAGAGAGAATGGAAGGCAGAATTGGCAGTTTGCTTTCCCTCTTCCCCAGGGTATGCTTCTACTTCATCCCTAATGTAGTGGATGTACTACATTAAGGATAATGGAAAGGATAGATACTGGGGTAGGAGCCTAAAAGTCTAGGTTCTAGTACATCTACTAATAACTATCAGTGTGATCTTGCACCAGTCTCTTCACATTTCTGGATCTTCACAACCTCATCAATTAAATGTGGCATTAGAGAAGATTACTTTCAAGGTGGATTCTAGCACTTAGTTTCTATGATGTTGTTCTGCATTCTGTGAGTTGTTTCTTTATTTCCAATTTAAGAAGATCATTAATTCGGATCTCTATCTTCTGAACGCTATTTCAAATTATCCTAAGCTCTCCCTCCAACCAGTCCCCAGTATCCCAATTGTAACTGTCAAAGTTAAACAACTCTAGTCTCTAGACTGACAATTTTCTTTTTGTTCTCACATCTGAGAAATGAATTATACTTTTTTTTTTTTTTTTTTTTTTTTTTTTCCGACCAGGGTGACTTTATTTCTGATTTTTTTTTTTTTTTTTACATCACTTTAATTTTTTATTTTTTATAAACATATATTTTTATCCCCAGGGGTACAGGTCTGTGAATCACCAGGTTTACACACTTCACAGCACTCACCAAAGCACATACCCTCCCCAATGTCCATAATCCCACCCCCTTCTCCCAAACCCCCTCCCCCCGGCAACCCTCAGTTTGTTTTGTGAGATTAAGAGTCACTTATGGTTTGTCTCCCTCCCAATCCCATCTTGTTTCATTTATTCTTCTTCTACCCACTTAAGCCTCCATGTTGCATCACCACTTCCTCATATCAGGGAGATCATATGATAGTTGTCTTTATGCAGCCATCAAAAGAAATGAAATCTTGCCATTTGCAACAACATGGATGGAACTAGAGCGTATCATGCTTAGCGAAATAAGTCAAGAAATGAATTATACTTAAAGCCATTTTGTACTTAATGTTTTAACCCCAGGGAGCTGAAATTCCCTTGACTTAAAAAGTGTAAGCAATGTTCGGGCGCCTGGGTGGCTCAGTGGTTAAGCCGCTGCCTTCGGCTCGGGTCATGATCCCAGGGTCATGGGATTGAGCCCCGCATTGGGCTCTCCGCTCAGCAGGGAGCCTGCTTCCCCCACCCCCTCTCTGCCTGCCTCTCTGCCTACTTACGATCTCTGTCTGTCAAATAAATAAATAAAATCTTAAAAAAAAAAAGTGTAAGCAATGTGATAGGCCATGAAATCATAAATCCACTAAACTCTTCCATGTTACTTTCTTGGTCAATATATTCACAATAACATGTTTTAGAAATATTACATAAACCCCGATAATGCAATCTGTTATTAAATGGATTTAAAAATGCAGGGGTCAATATTCAACCCTAAGTGTCACTAGTTTTATATTAAAAACCACATATAAGGTAAATTCATATATAAGGTAAATAAGTAACTTTGGTCTATAAACTGGTTGGGAAGGTAAACAGTTAATTCTGACCTTAAGATCTGCATTTTATAGACATTTACTTTTTAAGACAGAATAGTTTTCCCAAAGAACTTCAAGAACTATTGATTGTTTTTATATAACAAATATAACAAATATTGTTTCTAAACAACAAAGGATATTCTAGCTGATATCTATCAGATATTCTAGCTGAAAATATTAACAGATATTCTAAATATCCATTTTCTATTGAGTGAGATTTGTAATTTCCCTGTAGAATTCTTTTTTTATTTAACAACTTTAGATTAAATAACCTATAATAAAGAGATAGCAATCATTAACTTCTACCTGTTGGCACAAATACTAAAACCAACATATAACATACTTATTCCCAATCAAAGATATGCCTATATTTCCACTGCCTCCCAAATCTCCATTAATATGACAGACAAAGAATAAAATAATTGATAAACCCACAAGAATAAAGTAATAATAGAGGTGATAACAGAAAGCTAAAAACCATGAGTAACATTTTGGAATGGATTGATAAGTGTTAACTGATTTAGCAGAATAGGGAAAACTGAAACCTAGGTCTTGAGGAGAAGCAACAAGAAGCCTGCTAAGGAGGAAGGGGAAGTTGAAATCTATATGAAGAAAATTAGGCTCTCAATCCCCCTGTCCCTACATCAACCAGAGGACTTGATTTAAAAAACTATACATTAGGGGATATTAAGTATAACAGAGAGCAGGGGTGTGCAACCATACAGAAAACCTGAGGGATTAAGTAATTGTCTACATCAGATATTCTCAAAAATTTTGGTCTCAAGACCACTTTACACTTAAAAATTTTAAGACCCTCAAAGAGCTTTTGTTTATTTTGGTTATATGTATCAATATTTGTCTTGTCATAAATTACAACTGAAAACACTTAAATATTTGTGAACTCTTCTAAATAAAAATGGCAAGTCTATTACATATTAACACTATCAACAGTATTTTATGAAAACATATTTTCCCCCCAAAAAAGTGAGAAGAGTGGCACTGTTTTACATTTTTATAAAACTCTTAAATGTATAGCTTCATAGGAAATAAATTCTCATATTTGTTTCTCCCTTCAATTTGTTTCTCCCTTCAATCCAGCCTCACAGAGATAAGCATTTAAGAAGGGGGAAATATTTTAATAACATTTTCAGGTAATTGTAAATATTTTTCTCTGATACTACACCAAAACTCAACAAGTGGTAGCTTCTGAAAAACAAGTTGCAATATGGAATCTGAAACCTACCAATGAACTTTTTTACTGTCCCATTAAAAGCCATGGACCTATCTTTCCCTTTCACCCATCATTTTTTGTAATATTCTGAATTGGTCATTTAGAAAGTATCAGTTTACTGATTTAGATAGATCTTCCAAATATTAGCATATTTTACTTCATAATTCCAAAAAATCGCAGTGGCAACTATCATTTATGAACCCATTACAGGAAGATTTCAAGCTCATGGTAATGGAAGATACAAATCTCCAAGAATCCTAATTTTCTTTCTCAAATTCCATTATTGGCCCAAATATCCTGAATTGTTTTCTTGAAGAGACAAAATTACCACATTTATTTTTGAGAGACTGTCTGCCAAATAGCCACGTTAGAATGACCATCTTATGTAAGCCATTCCTTCAAGTAAAAAGGCATTCCAGAAAAAAAAAAAAAAACAAATAGCACAGCTTGTAACTCAAACAACTGCACAGTACTTTTTTGCAAGACACCACGGTACATAATGATACACTTGCCGAGTTGCCTTATGGGTACTTTTCATTTCACCAAATGAACAATAAAAGGGTGTGTACTCAAAGGTAAAAATTAAATAATAATTAAAAAATTTATTATTCATTAAAAACATTTTCAAGTGAAATTGGCTTTATTTTTTAACTGCAAGTGCACAGTGGTGAAGGACACACCAATGGCTAGCAGAGTTTGGTGCCACTGAATAGTGGTAGACACCAGCAATTTTTAACTATGGTTGCTTTTGCATCATCAGTGCAAAGATCAACACAGTGAAGAAGGTAAATATCATCTTAGTGCTATTATGGAAATAGTTTTGACTCTGGAATCCCTGAATCTTGAGAAGCTGCTAGAGTCCCTAAACCACATTTTGAGAACTTCTGGCCTAAATATTTTATAATGCTTTCTTAAAAAATACAGCATTCAGGTTTTCACTAAATGATTTCTCTCTGGACACACGGGCCCGCCCAAGATTACAGGCCTGCGGGTGATGACATTTAACGGTTTACAAATGAAACAGCCAATGAATCCTAGAAATAGAAAATCTTGTCCACACACACACACACATACACACACACACACACAGTTCCTAATATTTTCCTGGCGTCTTGTGTTTTAGATTTGAAAGGAAACCAAAGATCACTAAATATCTTAGAAAAGCCTCTAAGAAAAAAATCCAGACAAATATAAACACACAAACTGAAAACAGAGACAATGCAGGGAGCAAAAATTAAATATATAATTAGTTTCCTAAAAGGTAAGAAAACTATTGCAACCATGAAAAAAGAATAGATCAATAAAGAACTCATGAAACCTTAAAAAATATGATACCAAGACTTTAAGAAATTCAGTAGCATGTTTAGAAGACAGGGTTGAGGAGACAGAGTTGAATTTTTCTACATTACAGAATCTAGAACAAAAAGACAAAGTAATGGAAAAGTAGGAGAGAAAAAAATAAGAAAAGTAGAGAATACATCCAGAAATCTTAAAATCAAAATACTAAGAAAGCATTTCTTCTATACCTGGGCAAGTATAAAAGTACACTACAGACATTTTCAGACTTATAAGGATTCTAAAATATTTACATCCTATCCACTTTCTCAGGAAATTACTAGGACATACGTCCATCACAATAGGAGACTAAAGGAGAAAAACTAGACAAAGGATCCAACCCAACAGAGAAGTGAAGTAAATTGCTAGAACTATGGCTGTGGAAAATTCCAGGATGGTGCTTATGTACCATCCTTCAGTACAAGTCTGGACTGGAGCAGAAGGAAGGCAGGCTTCAGGAGGGATGCCGTAAGACAAAATGAAACTTATGAATTACTTAGCATACTTCACTATATGACGATGGATATCATTCAGACAATTTAAGGAAGAAAACCCAACTAAAAAATGTGAGGCAATGATTGAGTTCAGGGTGGGGGAACAGGGACAATAGCATACCATATAGCACAATTATTAAGAAAATTTACATCATCATAATGTAAACACCAATTATTCATTTAACCCAAATGTCCCAGAGAAACAAGAACACAGTGAGTAAGAGGTCTCAGGGATTTATGGTTTTCATGATGAATTTTATTAAACTATTTGACCTTTTTTAGCTATGTGTTTGACTTCGATAAAAATTAAATTAAGAAAAAATTACGAGTTTACAGATGACCTTCCACCATGTACACCTTCTTGGCACTGTCAAAAATGACTATATAGTCATTGCTCCTCCACCAACTGCCAGAGCAACAGTTCCCAACCTTTTTTTTTTTCCTCTGGGACACACATGACAAATGATAACCCATGGATGTTTTCATTGTGCTAAATTTAACATGCTGTTTCTGTCCTGCTTAAGAAATTATATCAGGGGGCGCCTGGGTGGCTCAGTGGGTTAAAGCCTCTACCTTTGGCTCGGGTCATGATCCCAGGGTCCTGGGATTGAGCCCTGCATTGCACTCTCTGCTCAGCAGGGAGCCTGCTTCCCCCGCCACGCCCACCACCCCCACCTGCCTCTCTGCCTACTTGTGATCTCCGTCTGTCAAATAAATAAAATCTTAAAAAAAAAAAAGAAATTGTATCAGAATACAGGTAAGAAAGATTACTATAATTTTTTAATAAGTTTTATAAATTTGAACAGTGGTTAATGTGTCAAAAATTTAATATTCACAAATATCCCTACTTTAGCTGTTCTTAGTAAAAGATCGACATACTTCACAACTGATCTTAATACACTAATGTGTCATAATATTGAGCTTGAGATGCCTACCAGAGTCAGGCATAAGAAAAAAAATAAACCTTGTAAACCTCTCATTCGTGTCATTTGTTACTTTTGGAAGAATCATGGGGCCAGAGAATATTTTTTATTATTATTATTATTATTATTATCATTATTATGAGAAGCAAGAGAGCCTGTGTGATGTTGAAAGATAACTGATCCTCACTCCTCAATATCTAACAGATCAATGTGAGTAGAGGCATCTGTGGCAAATTGTGAAGGATGAGTCATTTATAGGCAACCATTACTTAGCTGTAACCATTTACAACCATGCTGGAAGAGAGAGATATTCTCATTCCATCTGTATCTTACACTTCCACATCCTAATGTGATTCCCTTGATATGCAAGATGTAAGTCACCATAGATGTATACTGCATATGATTCATATTTCTCAGACAGTCCTGATTTGCAGACTGACTCTCCCTTTTAAACTTACAAACCATGAAGATCTCTAGAATCTAACATTTCCATACATAAATTTCACTTCCCATGATGGCTTTTCACAACTGGAAAATATATACAAATGCTGTATCCAACCATGTACAGCTGATGATGTATTCAAATCATCAGTTCAGAAAATAAGATTATCTCATTTGTTATCTAATTCAGTTGCAGAGAAGCATAACTCCTTTTCTTATTGGGCCATGTTGTGCTACTTGGACTGAGCTAATGCCCAGTGATCAGAAGGGTGGAGATCATAAATGTTAGACTTGGCAATGCTTCTAAAGGACTGAACAGTGCACGACATAAGAGGATACTGTAGCTGTAATTCAAATAATATTTTTGCCTTCTCCCTTTCCTCCCAGATCCCATCCATCTCTACCAAGTCCTCCTTGAATAGCCTTCCCTTTTCTTTCAAGCACATGGTTGGAGTATCCCACAAAGGCAACTTCATTTATGCCACCTTTATCCAGACACATCCCTGTCTTGACATTTGGGTCTCAACCTTCCTACCAGGCTCAGAGGAAAGAGATTTCTGACCTGATGTATGAAGATCACACCCTTTATTTATCCTGGACTATACAACCATGGTTATCCCTCCTGCACAGTCAAAGTCTTCCCTCCTCAGCCACACCCTGATTTCCCTGCCATCAAACAAAAGTAAACAAATGTTCATTTTACCTTGTGCCTTCTTCTGCCTGCCTGCTGCACTATCAGCCCTTGTACTCCTTCCCATCCTTTACCATTCTATACGTGACTCTTCAAACTACCAACATGATGATATCATTGAATGTGGAACTGGTAAGAGATGTGCGCAGTTGGATCTCACAAGCTCCTGGGCTCTAGCACACCAGTGACATAGGAGAACATGGCTGGGACAGAGACAAGAAAGGTCAACTAAACCAGATCATGGTGGACCTAGTATGCCAACTTTTGAAACAGAGATTTTATTCCATAGTAAAAGGAAACAATCAAAGGCTTTAAAGCAGGGGTAGAACATGTTTAGGTTTGAATTTTTACAAGTCTCACTGTTAACCTCCAGTGGATCCACACTCATTTATTTGTTCCCTTTTTCAAACTAACCAAAGCATATTCACAGACATATTTTAAAATACGTCCAATAAAAGGTTACTTTCATAATCATAAAAACTTCTTTCTACAAAACACTTCAAATTTTTTTTTAAATAGGGAGAAAGAACATAAACAGATAACAAAAACATAAATGTTCAGTGAGTATATTAAAAGCTTAATGGTCACTAGTAATATACAGTAACTTCAAATGATGATATGGCATTTCATATATCAGACTGTAAAATAATTAGAAGGATAGCAATAATCAGTGTTAGCAAAGGTATATGGGGGATGAGAACTCTCATACACTGTTCATGGAACTAGATATTATTAAAAATTTCTGGAAGGTGATTTGGCCCTATGCATAGATACAATATATCTGACAAATGGACATAACTCTGTCTCATGATTTACACTTCTGAGAATTATCCTAAGGAAATAATTCCATAAATTCATGAATTTATTCATTGTAGCATTGTTTATACTAGCGAAAGAAATTTGAAACAATCTAAAAGGTAGGTGATCAGTTTAATATTTTTTATGCCACATCCATATATCAGGTTACTACATGGCTATTTAAAACTATAATGTAGGGACGCCTGGATGGCTCAGTTGGTTAAGCAGCTGCCTTCGGCTCAGGTCATGATCCTAGCGTCCTGGGATCGAGTCCCACATCGGGCTCCTTGCTTGGCAGGGAGCCTGCTTCTCCCTCTGCATCTGCCTGCCATTCTGTCTGCCTGTGCTCGCTCTCTCCCCTTCTCTCTCTCTGATAAATAAATAAAATCTTTAAAAAAAATAAAAAAATAAAACTATAATGTAGTTGTTTTTATTGATATAGAAACTGTATCTAAAATCTAAATATTTTTACGTGAAAATCAGGTCATAAGATATATATATTCAGAAGTATACATTCTGAAAGAAGGTACAATGAAATAATGATTATGTAAGAGGAGGGCAATTAAGGATTTTAAATCTTCTTTTCTATGTGTTCTATTTAAAAATATATATATATATATAAATTATTTATATATATTATCCTCTCAGCTTTGATGGTCAACATAAGTACTCATATAGAGATTCTCTGTGTCTTCCACAGAATTGATGTCCATGTGTTATTTACTTAGTAAAAGCAAACATACATAACATATCACTACATACCAAACAGGATTCTAAAGCATATAAAAATGTAAATTTAACTTATAGGAGCTTTCCAATAACCTATGAGCTGGGTAATGCTATTATCCTCATTTTACTGATGATGAGGAAACAGAAACACAAAGGATGAATAGGTCCCACAGCTGGTAATTAGTAAAGCTGACATTCAAATCCAGCCAGTCTGGATAGAGTACTGACACTCTTAACCACTATGCCATATTGACTCTCCTGTAAACTCACTAATTTCCTTACCTGAAGAGTGGAACTGATAATATTAGCTATCTCCTGGACGTCCCATTGGGTTTAATTGAAATCCTGCATGAAAGAACTTTAATGCCTGGTGCAAAATTACAATTAATAAGTGTTAGCTTTAATGATATTAAAAATGATAATACTCCTACTCAGACCTCAACTACCACTACCAATTCACTTCATTTATTTCCCACTCTATCCCAACACATACCCTCTGATTTATTTTTTGGCTATCCTCCAAAGACATCATACTTATTCTGTATGTCTTATGTCATACTCATGTCTCTGCTCATGCTGATGACCTCAATGAAATCAGGTGACTAGACCTATCCAAATCACACTGGGCCTTAACAGCTTAGCTCAGGTCCTTTCTCCAATTACTTTAGTCTTTTCTGACTTTCTATTACACTATACTTTTTAATATATGAGACATGTTTAATACATGAGACAATTAATGTATAATTAACTGGTAGTTCTCTCTACCAACAGTACAGTAAGCTCTGTGAAAGCAGGGACAACTGTGAGAACAATTTTTTCCCTCAATTCTTCTG